>NW_011476075.1:7997-29297 GCF_000754665.1 Bison bison bison | reverse complement strand
CATACAAATTTCTCAAGAGGCAGATCAGGTGGTCTGGTATTCCCATCTCTTTCAGAATTTTCCACAGTTTATTGTGATCCACACAGTCAAAGGCTTTAGCATAGTCAATAAAGCAGAAATAGATATTTTTCTGGAACTCTCTTGCTTTTTCCATGATCCAGCGGATGTTGGCAATTTGATCTCTGGCTCCTCTGCCTTTTCTAAAACCAGCTTGAACATCAGGATGTTCACAGTTCACATATTGCTGAAGCCTGGCTTGGAGAATTTTGAGCATTACTTTACTAGCGTGTGAGATGAGTACAATTGTGTGGTAGTTTGAGCATTCTTTGGCATTGCCTTTCTTTGGGATTGGAATGAAAACTGACCTTTTCCAGTCCTGTGGCCACTGCTGAGTTTTCCAAATTTGCTGGCATATTGAGTGCAGCACTATCACAGCATCGTCTTTCAGGATTTGGAAGAGCTCAACTGGAATTCCATCACCTCCACTAGCTTTGTTCATATTGATGCTTTCTAAGGCCCACTTGACTTCACATTCCAGGATGTCTGGCTCTAGGTCAGTGATCACACCATCGTGATTATCTGGGTGGTGAAGATCTTTTTTGTACAGTTCTTCTGTGTATTCTTGCCATCTCTTCTTAATATCTTCTGCTTCTGTTAGGACTATACCATTTCTGTTCTTTATCGAACTCATCTTTGCATGAAATGTTCCTTTGGTATCTCTGATTTTCTTGAAGAGATTCCTAGTCTTTCCCATTCTGTTGTTTTCCTCTATTTCTTTGCATTGATTGCTGAAGAAGGCTTTCTTATCTCGTCTTGCTATTCTTTGGAACTCTGCATTCAGATGTTTATATCTATCCTTTTCTTCTTTGCTTTTCACTTCTCTTCTTTTCACAGCTATGTGTAAGGCCTCCCCAGGCAGACATTTTGCTTTTTTGCATTTCTTTTCTATGGGAACGGTCTTGATCCCTGTCTCCTGTACAATGTCACGAACCTCATTGCATTGTTCATCAGGCACTCTACAAGATCTAGGCCCTTAAATCTATTTCTCATTTCCACTGTATAATCATAAGGGATTTGATTTAGGTCATACCTGAATGGTATAGTGGTTTTCCCTACTTTCTTCAATTTAAGTTTGAAATTGGGAATAAGGAGTTCATGATCTGGGCCACAGTCAGCTCCTGGTATTGTTTTTGCTGACTGTATGGAGCTTGTCCATCTTTGGCTGCAAAGAATATAATCAATCTGAATTCGGGGTTGACCATCTGGTGATGTCCATGTATATAGTCTTCTCTTGTGTTGTTGGAAGAGGGTGTTTGTTATGACCAGTGCATTTTCTTGGCAAAACTCTATCAGTCTTTGCCCTGCTTCATTCCGTATTCCAAGGCCAAATTTGCCTGTTACTCCAGGTGTTTCTTGACTTCCTACTTTTGCATTTTAGTCCCATATAATGAACAGGACATCTTTTTTGGGTGTTAGTTCTAAAAGGTCTTGTAGGTCTTCACAGAACCATTCAACTTCAGCTTCTTCAGTGTTACTGATTGGGACATAGACTTGGATTACTGTGATATTAAATGGTTTGCCTTGGAAATGAACAGAGATCATTCTGTCGTTTTTGAGACAACCCTAGATGAGGACTATTTGTCCTGCACTGACTGGAGAGCAATGCCCAGCTCCCCCTCGCACCTCAAATGGAGATTGGACTTCCCTGGGGCAACACAAGAGGCTCCCTGAGTTCCCCATTGTAACTCGAGTATCCAGCTGCAACTCGAGAAAAACAAGGAGGTTCCCCCATCATCGCGAGATGAGGCCCTTTCCCACTGCAGGGTCTGAAAAGAAATTCCACATTCCTTCTTGAAATTCAAAACGGTACTTGACACCCTTTATGCAACTCAAAATGTTCCCAGACATACTGGTCTCACTGGACAGGAACACCGAGTTACCCGGCACAATTTAATCTGACCCCTTCTCCCCTCCTGATCTCGATATGAGGGTTGATACCCCTGCTTTGTCTGTACAGGGATCATGGCCTTCCCATCGCACCTAGGAGAAGTCCAGTATCATATTAAAACTCGAGAGGAAGTCTCTTGGGTCGTGCCACATTCCAAAAGACACCGATATCCATATCCACTCAAGATAAGTCCCAATGCTCAGGAACCTTTTCGAATGTAACCCTGAGGATGAAGTCACCACACGAACTGGCACTGACACCCCAGTTCCTTATTCCGGAAAAAGCTGGAGGTTCCAAATACAACTTGACAAGTAGCCTGTCACCCCAAGAACAACACGAGAGGGAAGCGGAGTTCCATTCCTCAACACAAGATGAGGCCTGCCTCTCCTGTTCCAACTCTGCAGAGACCCTCCGATCGAAGTCAGAAATAGAGAGGAACCCTGAGGTTCCTGTCTCAACTCGAAATGAGGCCCTCTTCATCCCTGCATCGATGTGTGAGGAATCCCGAGATGCCCCTAGCAACGCGAAAGGAGATCTGACTTCCCTGAGGAGACACAAGTGGTCTCCCAGGTAAACATGCAACTCAAGAGGAACCCTCAGCTTCCTGCCACAACATCACACAAACTACTAAATTCTCCACTACACGCTAGAGGAGGCTCTTTTACGCTGCAACGTTTCCAAAAAAAGCTCACGTTGCCTTGCAACTGGAAAGGGTCCTCGACCCGCTTTACAAAACTCCAGAAGTTTCCTGAAATACCCGTCCCCAGTTGAGAGGAACACTGAATTTCCCGCCATAAGTCAAGAAATGTCCCGTTTTCCCCGCCTCAAGTTGAGATGAAGGTCGATTGCCCTGCTTCGCCTGGAAAGGAATGCCGACATCCCCGTCACACCTCGTGAGGAGGTTGATATCTACATGACACTGGAGGGGAACCCGGGGGCCTTGTCACAATTCGAAAACCATGGGTTTCCTAATCCACTCGAGATCAGGCCTGATTTCCTTGCACCGATTCGAATGTCAGCCGAGAATCAACTCACAACATGAAGGGAGTTCTGATGCCCCGGTTGCTAATCCGAAAAGAGCCCCAGATCCAAAATTCAACTCGGCTGGAGGCCTGAAACCCCTTTTACAACTCGAGAGGAAAGCAGAGTT
Organism: Bison bison bison; assembly: GCF_000754665.1. Taxonomy (NCBI): domain Eukaryota; kingdom Metazoa; phylum Chordata; class Mammalia; order Artiodactyla; family Bovidae; genus Bison; species Bison bison. The sequence goes on along the minus strand of NW_011476075.1, from coordinate 26,199 downwards.
CAATGCCTCCACACATGTCGAGACCTGACTCCCTGTTTGAAACGGCATACACAGCCCAAGACCCATGTCAGAACAGGAGAGGAAACCTGAGGTTCCCACCTAAACTCGAGATGAGGCCCTCTTCCTTCAACCAAAGCCGGTGGAGTCCAGAGAGGCCCCTCCCAACTCCACAGTATTCCTGACTTCCAATAGGCACCCTGAGAAGCTCCCTGAGGTCACCATCACAAGTGGAGGGAACCCAAGATTTCCTGCCACAACTCGAGAAAGACCTCGAGATTCCCCCTTCAATGCGTCTTGAGGCCCGATTCCTCTGCCATGACTCGAGAGCAATGCCATGCTCCCCCTCGCAACTGGAATGGAGACTGGACTTCTCTGGGGCCACACGAGGGGCTCCCTGAGTTGCCCGTCACTCTAGAGAAACCCCACACGTCGCACAGCAGCTCAAAAAAACCCAAGAGATTCCCCCTTTATCGCAAGATGAGGCCCTTCTTTTCCTGCAGGGCCTAGAGAGCAATTCTGAGTCCTCTCAAAACTCCACAGGAGGCTTAAGTCCCTTTAGGCCACTCAACGGGCTCCAAGAGATACCCGTCACAACTCGAGAGGAGAGTGGAGTTCTTTGCTTCCACTCCAGATGAGGCCTGACACCATGGGTGAATCTTGAATGCAAACCCGAGATCCCTGTCACCACTGGAGAGGAATATGTAGTTTCTGGACAGAAGCCTAGATGAGGTCTATTTGCCTTGCAGCGATTCGAGAGCAATCCTCAGCTCTCCATCGCAAGTCGAATGGAGATTGGACTTCCCTGGGGCAACACGAGAGGCTCCCTGAGTTCCCCGTCATAACCCGAGAATCCTGCCCCAACTCGAGAAAAACCACGAGGTTCCCCTGTCATCACGAGATGAGGCCCTTTCCTGCTGCAGCATCTCAAGAGAAATCCCACGTTCCCTCTTGAAATTCGAAACAGTACCTGACACCCCTGATGCAATTCAAAAAGTTCCCCGACATACCGTTCTCACTCAAGAGGAACAGAGTTTCCCGGCACAACTTAATCTGAGTCCCTTTTCTCCTCCTTATTTCAACATGAGGGTCGATTCCCCTGCTTTGTCTGGAAAGGTATCCCGTACTTCCCGTCCCACCTCAGGAGGAGGCCGGTCTCACATTGAAACTTGAGAGAAAGTCTTGTGGTCCATGCCACATTCCGAAACAGGGATGTCCCCGTCATCTCAGGATAAGAACCCATTGCCCAGGTACCTCTTCGAATGTAACCCTGAGGATGAAGTCACAACACAAAGGGTCACTGACACCCCAATTGCATCATCCGGGAAAAGACGCAGGTTCCAAATACAACTCGATAAGTGGCCTGGCACCCCGTGAACAACTCGAGAGGCAAGCAGAGTTCCATTCGTCAACACAAGACGAGGCCTGACTCTCCTGTTCCAACTCTGCAGAGACCCTGCAATCGAAGTCAGAAATGTAGAGGAACCCTGAGGTTTCCATCTCAACTCGAGATGAGGCCTTATTCATCCCTGCAGCAATGTGCGAGGAATCCAGAGGTGCCTCTGGCAACGCCAAAGGAGATCTGATTTCCCTGAAGAGACACGAGTGGTCCCCTAGTTCGACACACAACTGGAGAGGAACCCTAAGCTCCCGCCACAACGCTGCGCAAACTACGAAATTCTCCCCTGCACGCTTGAAGAGGCCCTTTTACCCTGTAGAATTATCAAAGAAAACCCACGTTTCCCTTGGAACTTGAAATGATCCTCGACACGCTTTACAAAACTCCAGAAGTTTCCCGAGATATCCGTACCCAGTTGAGAGGAATGCTGAGTTTCCCACCACAAGTCAAAAGAGCACCGTTTTCCCCGCCTCAAGTCGAGATTAGGCTGGATTGCCCTGCTTCACCTGGAAAGCATTGCTGACGTCCACGTCACACGTCGAGAGAAGGCTGGTATCTACTTGACACAGGAGGGGAGCCTGGGAACCTTGTCACAATTCAAAAGCCACTTATTTCCTCATCCACTCGAGACCAGCCCTGATTTCCTTGCACCAATTCGAATGTCAGCCAAGAATCAACTCAAAACACGAAGGGAGTTCTGATGCCCCAGTTGCTAATCTGAAAAGAGCCCCAGGTAAAAAATTCATCTCAGATGGAGGCCTGAAATCCCATTGACAACTTGAGAGGAAAGCAGAGTTGAATGCCTCTACACACGTCGATACTTGACTCCCTGTTTGAAACGGCATACACAACCCGAGACCCACGTCAGAAAAGAAGAGGAACCCTGAGGTTCCCTCCTCAACTCGAGATGAGTCCTCTTCCATTTCACCAAACCCAGTGGAGTCCCGAGAGGGCCCTCCCAACTCCACAGTATTCCTGACTTCCCATAGGCACCCTGAGAAGCTCTCAAAGGTCACCATCAAAAGTTGAGGGAACACAGGGTTTCCCGCCACAACTCGAGAAAGACCTTGAGGTACCCCATTCAACGCATCTTGAGGCCCGATTCCCCTGCCATGACTCGAGAGCAATGCCGTGCTCTGCATCGCAATATGAATGGAGACGGGACTTCCCTGGGGCCACACGAGAGTCTCCCTGAGTTTCCCGTCGTAACTTGAGAGAAACTCCAGAAGTCGCGCAGGAGCTCGAAAAAAAACACGAATTCCCCCGTCATCACAAGATGAGGCCCTTCTTTTCCTGCAGGGCCTAGAGAGAAATCTCGAGTGCTCTCTCAAAACTCCACAGGAGGCTTGACTCACTTTAGGCCACTCAATGGGCTCCAAGAGATACCTGTAGCAACTCGAGAGGAGAGCAGAGTTTTTGCTTCCACTTGAGGCCTGACTCCCTGGGTGAACTTTGAATGGAACCCTGAGAACCCTTTAGCCACTGGAGAGGAACACGGAGTTTCTGGACAAAAGCCTAGATAAGGTCTGTTTGCCCTGCTGTGACTCGAGAGCATTCCCCACCTCCCCCTTGGAACTCAAATGGAGATTGGACTTCCCTGGGGCAACACGAGAGTCTCCTTGAGTTCCCCGTCGTAATTCAAGAATCCTACCACAACTCGAGAAAAATCACGAGGTTCCCCCGTCATCGCGACATGAAGCCCTTTCCCAATGCAACATTTCAAGAGAAATCCCACTTTCCCTCTTGAAATTCAAAATGGTACTTGACACCCTTGATGCAACCCAAAAATTCTACGACATAATGTTCTCACATGAGAGGAACACCGAATTTCCCTGCACAACTTATTCTGAGCCCCTTCTCCCCAGCTGAGCTCGACATGAGGGTCGATTCCCCTGCTTTGTCTCGAAAGGGATCCCGACCTTCCCGTCGAACCTAAGGTGGAGGCCGGTCTCACAATGAACCTTTAGAGGAAGCCTCGTGTGTCGTGCCAGATTCCGAAAGACACTGATTTCCCCGTCCACTGAAGTTAAGAACCCGATGCCCAGGCACCACGGCAAATGTAACCCTGTGGATGAAGTCACAACATGAAGGGGCACTGACACCCAGTTGCATCTTCCTCAAAAAGCCGCAGTTTCTAAATACAACTCAACAGTAGCCTGTTACCCCATGAACAACTCGAGAGGCAAGTGGAGTTCCATTCCTAAACATAAGATGAGGCCTGACTCTCCTATTCCAACTCTGCAGAGACCCTGCAATCGAAGTCAGAAATGGAGAGGAACCCTGAGGTTCTGCCTCAACTTGAGATGAGGCCCTATTCACCCCTGCAGCGATGCACGAGGAATCCCTTGGTGCCCCTTGCAAAGCCAAAGGAGATCTGACTGCCCTGCGGAGACATAAGCGGTCACGCAGGTCAACACGCAACTCGAGAGAAACCCTAAGCTTCCCCCCACAACTCGAGGCAAATTATGAAATTCTACCCTGCACGCTTGAGGAGGCCCTTTTATGCAGCAGCCGTTCAAAAGAAAGCCCACGTTTTCCTTGGAACTCGAAAGGGTCCTTGAAACCATTTATGAAACTTCAGAAATTTCCCGAGATACCCGTCCCCACTCAAGAGGAATGCTGAGTTTCCCGCCAAAAGTCAAGAAGTGCCCCGTTTTCCCCGCCTCAAGTCAAGATGAGGGTCGATTGTCCTGCTTCACCTGGAAAGAAATGCCGACGTCCCCATAGCACCTCGAGAAGAGGTTGGTATCTACTTGACTCTGGAGGGGAATCCGGGGGCCTTGTCAAAATTTGAAAGCCACTGATTTCCCCATCCACTTGAGATCAGGCCTAATTTCCTTGCACGAATTCAAATGTCAGCCAAGAATCAACACAACACGAAGGGAGTTCTGATGCCCCAGCTGCTAATCCTAAAAGAGCTAAAGGTCGCAAATTCAACTTGGCTGGAGACCTGAAACCCTTTAACCACTCAAGAGGAAAGTAGAGTTCCATGTCTCCACACATGTCGAGACATTACTCCCTATTTGAAATGGCCTACACAGCCCGAGACCCAAGTCAGGAGAGGAACCCTGAGGTTCCTGCCTCAACTCCAGATGAAGGCCTCTTCCATTGCAACAAACCCAGTGGAGTCCCGAGAGGCCCCTCCCAACTCCACACTATTTCTGACTTCCCATAGGCACCCTGAGAAGCTCCCTGAGGTCAACCTCACAAGTCGAGGGAAATCAGGGTTTCCTGCCTCAACTCGAGAAAGAACTCGAGATTGCCCCTTCAACACATCTTGAGGCCCGATTCCCCTGCAGTGAATCAAGAGTAATGCTGCGCTCCCCCTCCCAACTCGAATGGAGACTGGACTTTCCTGGGGCCAGAACATAGGCTACCTGAATTCCCCTTCAAACTCGAGAGAAACACCACATGTCGCGCTGCAGCTCAGAAAAAACTACGAGATTCCCCCGTCATCACGAGATGTGGCCCTTCTTTTCCTGCAGGGCCTAGAGAGCAATCCTGAGTCCTCTCAAAACTCCACAGGAGACTTAAGTCCCTTTAGGCCACTCAACGGGCTCCAAGAGATACCCGTCACAACTCGAGAGGAGAGTGGAGTTCTTTGCTTCCACTCCAGATGAGGCCTGACTCCCTGGGTGAAACTTGAATGCAACCCCAATATCCCTGTCGCAATTGGAGAGGAACACGGAGTTTCTGGATACAAGCCTAGATGCGGAATATTTGCCCTAAAGTGACTCGAGAGAAATCCCCCACACCCCTTCGCAACACTTATGATATTAGACTTCACTGGGGCAACGGGAGAGGCTCCCTGAGTTCCCCGTCAAACATCGAGAATCCCACTACAACTCGAGAAAAACCACTAGGTTCCCCCGTCATCGTGAGATGAGGCCCTTTCTCACTGTAGCGTCTCAAGTGAAATCCCACGTTCCCTCTTGAAATTCGAAACTTGCTTGACACCCTTGATGCAACTCAAAAAGTTCCCCGACATACCAGTCTCACTCGAGAGGAATAACGATTTTCCCAACACAACTTAATCTGAGCCGATTCTCCCCTCCTGATTTTGACTTGAGGATCGATTCTACTGCTTTGTCTGGAAAGGGATCCCGAACTTCCAGTTGCACCTCAGGAGGAGGTCAGTCTCACATTGAAACACTATAGGAAGCCTCCTGGGTCGTGCCACATTCTGAAAGTCACCAATTGGCCCATCAACTAAAGAAATGTCCCGATGCCTGGGCACCTCTTCGAAAGTACCCTGAGGATGAAGTCACAACACAAAGGGGCACTGACACCAAAATTGCATCATCTGGAAAAAGCCTCAGGTTCCAAATACAACTCTACAAGTGGCCTGTCACTCCGTGAACAACTCCAGAGGCAAGCAGAGTTCCATTCCACAACACAAGACGAGGCCTAAATCTCTTGTTCAAACTCTGCAGAGACCCTGCGATCGAAGTCAGAAATAGAGAGGAACCCTGAGGTTCCCACTTCAACTCCAGATGAGGTGCTCTTCCATTGCACCAAACCAAGTGGAGTCCTGAGAGGACCCTCCCAAGTACACAGTATTCCTGACTTCCAATAGGCACAATGTAAAGCTCCCTGAGGTCACCTTCACAAGTCGAGGAAACCAGGGTTTTCTGCTGCAACTCGAGAAAGACCTCAAATTTCCCCTTCAACACGTCTTGAGGCCAGATTCCCCTGCAATGAATCAAGAGCAATGCGGCGCTCCCCCTCACAACTCAAAAGGAGACTGGACTTCGCTGGGGCCACACGAGAGGCTCCCTTAGTTCCCCGTCGTAACTCGAGGAAAACCCCACATGTTAGGCCGCAGCTCCAAAGAAACCACGAGATTCGCCCGTCATCACAAGATGAGGCCCTTCTTTTCCTGCGGGGCCTAGAGAGCAATCCCTAGAGTTCTCTCTGAAAACTCCACAGGAGGCTTGATTCCCTTTAGGCCACTCAATGGGCTCCAGGTGATACCTGTCGCAACTCGAGAGGAGAGCGGAGTTCTTGGCTTCCACTCGAGACAAGGCCTGACTCCCCGGGTGAATCTTGATTGCAACTCAGAGATCCCTGTTGCCACTGGAGAGGAACACATAGTTTCTGTACACAAGCCTCGATGAGGGCTCTTTGCCCTGCAGTGACTCGAGAGCAATCCCCAGCTCTCCCTCATAACTTGAATGGAGATTGGACGTCCCTGGGCCAACACGAGAGGCATCCTGAGTTCCCCGTCATAACTCGAGATTGCCCTTTCAACTCAAGAAAAAACACGAGGTTCCCCCGTCATCGCGAGATGAAGCCCTTTCCCCCAACAGCGTCTCAAGAGAAATCCCACGTTTCCTCTTGAAATTTGAAACGGTACTTGACGCCCTTGATGCAACTCAAAAAGTTCCCTGACATACCAGTCTCACTCGAGAGGAAAGACGAGTTTTCTGGCACCACTTAATCTGAACCCCTGCTCCCCTCCTGATCTCGACATGAGGGCCGATTCCCCTGCTTTCCCTGGAAGGGGATCCCGAGCTTCATGTCCCACCTCAGGAGGAGAATGATCTCACACTGAAACTCAAGAGGAAGCCTCGTGTGTCCTGCCACATTCCAAAAGACACCGATTTCCCTGTACACTCAAGAAAGGTCCCAATGCCTGGGCACCTCTTTGAATGGAACCCTGAAGATGAAGTCAAAACATGAAGGGAAACTGACACCCCAGTTGCATGGTCTGGAAACAGCTGCTGGTTTGAAATACAACTTGACAAGTGGCCTGTCACCCCATGAACAACTCGAGAGGCCAGCGGAGCTTCAGCCTCATCACAAGACGAGGCCTGACTCTCCTGTTCCAACTCTGCAGAGACCCTGCGATTGAAGTCAGAAATGGAGAGGAACACTGAGTTTCCCGCCTCATCTCGAGATGAGGCCCTATTCATCCCTGCAGCAATGCGCGAGAAATCCCAAGGTGGCCCTCACAACGCCAAAGGATATCGGATTTCCCTGAGGAAACACGAGCAGTCCTCCAGGTCTACAGGCAACTCGAGTAGAACCCTAAGATTCCCCCCACAACTCCATGCAAATGATGAAATTCTCACCTGCACACTTGAGGAGGACCTTTTACGCTGCCGCATTTCCAAAGAAAGCCCAAGATTCCATTGGAATTCCAAAGGGTCCTCAACACACTTTATGAAACTCCAAAAGTTTCCCAAGATACCATCCCCGCTCAAGAGGTACGCTGAAATTCCCGCCACAAGTCCAGAAGAGCCCCGTTTTCCCCACCTCAAGTCGAGATGAGGGTCGATTGCTCTGCTTCACCTGGAAAGAAATGCCAATGTCCCCATCGCACCTCGAGAGGAGGCTGGGATCTACTTGACACTGGAGGGGAACCTGGGGGCCTTGTCACAATTCGAAAGCCACTGATTGCCCCATCCATTCGAGATCAGGCCTGATTTCCTTGCACCGATTCAAATGTTAGCAGAGAATCAACTCACAACACGAAGGAGTTGTGATGCCCTGGTTTTTAATCTGGAAAGAGCCCCAGGTCCCATATTCAACTCGGCTGGAGGCCTGAAACCCCTTTGACAACTCGAGAGGAAAGAAGAGTTCGATGCCTTCACACACGTCAAGATCTACCTCCCTGTTGGAAATGGCATACACAGCCTGAGACCCATGTCAAAACAGGAGAGGAAACCTGAGATTCCTACCTCAACTTGAGATGAGGAGCTCTTCCATTGCACCAAACCCAGTGGAGTCTGAGAGGTCCCTCCCACGTCCACAATTTTCCTGACTTCCAATAGGCACAATGAAAAGCTCCCTGAGGTCACCTTCACAAGTCGAGGAAACCCAGGGTTTCCTGCAGCAACTCGAGAAAGACCTCGAAATTTCCCCTTCAACCCATCTTGAGGCCGGATTCCCCTGCAGTGAATCGAGAGCAATGCCGCACTTCCCCTTGCAACACAAATGGAGACTGGACTTCCCTGGGGCCACAAGAGAGGCTCCCTTAGTTCCCCGTTGGAACTCAAAGAAAACACCACACATTGCACCGCAGCTCAAGAAAAAACCACGTCATTGTGAGATGAGGCCCTTCTTTTCCTGCAGGGTCTAGAAAGCAATCCCGAGTCATCTCTCAAAACTCCACAGGAGGCTTGACTCCCTTTAGGCCACTCTATAGGCTCCAAGAGATACCCATTGCAACTGGAGGGGTGAGAGGAATTCTTTGCTTCCACTCGAGATGAGGCCTGACTCCTCTGTTGAACCTTGAATGTAACACCGAGATCCCTGGTGCCATTGGAGAGGAACAGGGATTTTCTGGACAAAAGCCTAGATAAGGTCTATTTGCCCTGTAGTGACTCGAGAACAATCCCCAGCTCTCTCTCACAACTCGAATGTAGATTGGACTTCCCTGAGGCAACACGAGAGGCTCCCTGAGTTCCCTGTTGTAACTCCTGAAAAACCCCACACTTGGGCCGCAGCCCAAAATAAACCACGAGATTGCCCAGTCATCATCAGATGAGGCCCTTCTTTTCCTGTCAGAGCGAGAGGGCAATCCCCAGTCATCTCTCAAATCTCCACAGGAGGCTTGACTCCATTTAGGCCTCTCAATGGTCTCCAAGAGATACCCATCACAACTCGAGAGGAGAGTGGAGTTCTTTGCTTCCACTCGAGACGAGGCCTGATTCCCCAGGTGAATCTTGAATGCAACCCCGAGATGTCTGTCATCACTGGAGAAAACACGTAGTTTCTGGACACAAGCCTAGATGAGGTCTATTTGCTCTGCAGTGACTCTAGTGCAATCCCCAGCTCTCCGTTGCAACTCAAATGGAGATTGAACTTCCCTGGGCCAACACGAGAGGCATCCTGAGTTCCCAGTCATAACTCAAGAATCCCGTCACAACTCGAGCAAAATCACGAGGTTCCCCCGTCATTGTGAGATGAGGCTCCTTCCTGCTGCAGCATCTCAAGAGAAATCTTGCGTTCCCTCTTGAAATTCGAAACGGTACTTGAGACCCTTGATGCAACCCAAAATGTTCCCCGACATACTGGTCTCACTCGAAAGGAAAACCGAGTTTCCCGGCACCACTTAATCTGAGCCACTTCTCCCCTCCTGATCTCGACATGAGGGTCCATTCCCCTGCTTTCCCTGGAAGGGGATCCAGACCTTCACACCCCACCTCAGGAGGAGGCCGGTCTCACACTGAAACTCGAGGGGAAGCCTCGTGTGTCGTGCCACATTCAAAAAGACACCGATTTTCCCGTCCACTCAAGAAAGGTCCTGATGCCCGGGCACCTTTTCGAATGTAACCCTGAGAATAAAGTCACAACACGAAGGGGCACTGGCACCCCAGTTGCATCGTCCAGAAAAAGCCGCTGGTTCCAAATACAACTTGACAAATGGCCTGTCACCCCACGAACAACTCGAGAGGCCAGCGGAGTTCCAACCTCATCACAAGATGAGGCCTGACTCTCCTGTTCCAACTCTACAGAGACCCTGCGATCCAAGTCAGAATTGTAGAGGAACACTGAGGTTCCCGCCTCATCTCGAGATGAGGCCCTATTCATCCCTGCAGTGAAGCATGAAGGATCCTGAGGTGGCACTTGCAACACCAAAGGAGATCTGACTTCACTGAGGAAACATGAGCGGTCCCCCAGGTCGACAGGCAACTTGAGAGGAACCCTAAGCTTCCCGCCACAACTCCATGCAAACGATGAAATTCTCACCTGCACGCTTGAGGAGGCCCTTTTATGCTGCCACATTTCCAAAGAAAGCTCACGTTTCCCTTGGAACTCCAAAGGATCCTTGAATTGCTTTACGAAATTCCAGAAGTTTCCCAAGATGCCTGTCCGCACTCGAGAGGAACGCTGAAATTTCTGCCACAAGTCAAGAAGAGCCCCGTTTTCCCTGCTTCAGGTCGAGATTAGAGTCGATTGCCCTGCTTCGCCTGGACAGGAATGCCGACATCCCGCTCACACCTCGAGAGGAGGCTGGGATCTACTTGACCCTGGAGGGGAACCCAGGGGCCTTGTCACAATTCGAAAGTCACTGATTTCCCCATCCACTCGAGATCAGGCCTGATTTCCTTACACCGATTCGAATGTCAGCCAAGAATCAACTCCCAACACGAAGGAGTTGTGATGCCCTGGTTTTTAATCTGAACAGAGCAACAGGGCCCAAATTCAACTCGGCAGGAGACCCGAAACCCCTTTGACAACTCGAGAGGAAAGCAGAGTTCCATACCTTCACACATGTCGAGACCTACCTCCCTGTTGGAAACTGCATACACAGCCCGAGACCCACGTGTAAATGGGAGAGGAAACCTGAGGTTCCCGCCTCAACTCGAGATGAGGCGTTCTTCCATTGGACCAAACACAGTGGAGTACGAGAGGACCCTCCCAAGTCCACAGTATTCCTGACTTCCAATAGGCACAATGAGAAGCTCCCTGAGGTCACCGTCACAAGTCTAGGAAACCCAGGGTTTTCTGCTGCAACTCGAGAAAGATCTCGAAATTCCCCCTTCAACGCGTCTTGAGGCCAGATTCTGCTGCAGTGAATCGAGAGCAATGCTGCACTCCCCCTCTGAACTCGAATGGAGACTGGAAGACAATGGGGCCACACTAGCGGCTCCTTCAGTTGCCGGTCATAACTCGTGGAAAACCGTACACGTTGTGCCACAGATAGAGAAAAACCACCAGCTTCACCCATCATCACCAGATGAGGCCCTGCTGTTCCTGCAGGGCCTCGAGAGCAATCCCGAGTCCTCTCTCAAAACTCCACAGGAGGCTTGACTCCCTTTAGGCCACTCTATGGGCTCTAAGAGATACCCACCACAACTGGAAAGGAGAGCGGAATTATTTGCTTCCACTCGAGATGAGGCCTGACTCCCATGGTGAACCTTGAATGTAACCCCGAAATCCCTCATTCCTTAACACAATACGAGGCCTGACTCTTGTGTTCCAATCTGCAGAGACTCTGGGATCGAATCAGAAAAGGAGAGGAAGCCTGAGGTTTCGACCTCAACTAGAGATGAGGCCCTATGCACCCCTGCAACGATGTGCGAGGAATCCCGAGGTGCACCTTGCAACGACATAGAAGAACTCACTTCCCTGAGGAGACACGAGCGGTCCTCCAGGTCAACGCGCAACTCGAGACCAACACTACGCTTCCAGCCACAACTCAAGGCAAACAACGAAATTCTCTGCTGCACCCTTGAGGAGGCCCTTTTACGCAGTAGCATTTCCAAAGAAAGACAATGGTTCCCGTGGAACTCGAAAGGGTCCTCGACATACCTTACAAAACTCCGGAAGTTTCAAGAGATACCGTCGCAACTCGAGAGGAGAGCAGAGTTCTTTGTTGCCACTTGAGCGAGGCCTGATGCCCCGGGTGAACCTTGAATGTAACCCCGAGATCCCTGTTGCCACTGGAAAGGAACATGGAATTTGGGGACACATGCCTAGATGACGTCTATTTGCCCTGCAGAGACTCGAGAGCAATCCCCGGATCCCACTTGTAACTCGAATGGAGATTGGACTTCCCTGGGCTAAATCGAGAGGCTCCCTGAGTTCCCCGTCCTAACCCGAGAATCCCGCCATAACTCGAGAAAATCCACGAGGTTCCGCCGTCATCACTAGATGAGACCCTTTCCCGCTGCTGGGTCTCAAGAAAATCCCACATTGCCTCGTAAATTTGAAACAGTACCTGAAACCCTTGATGCAACTCAAAAAGCTCCCTGATATACTGTTCTCATTTGAGAGGAACACCGAGGTTCACGGCACAACTTAATCTGAGCCCCTTCTCCCCTGCTGATATCGATCGATACGAGGGTCAGCTCATCTGCTATGTCTGCAAAGGGATCCAAACCTTACCGTCGCACCTCAGGAAGAGACAGGTCTCATATTGCAATTCGAGAGGAAGCTTCGTGGGCTGTGCCACTTTAAGAAAGACAACAATTTCCCTGTCCACTCAAGATAAGTCCCGATGCCTGGGCACCTCTTCGAATATAACCCTGAGGATGAAATCACAACAGCAAGAGGAATGACACCCCCGTGGCATTGTCTGGAAAAAGGTGCAGGTTCCAAATACAACTCGACAAGTGGCCTGTCACCCGGTGAAGAACTCCAGAGACAAGTGGAGTTTCATCCCTCAACACAATACGAGGCCTGACTCTCGTGTTCCAATCTGCAGAGTCCCTGGGATTGAAGTCAGAAATGGAGAGGAAGACTGAGGTTCTGGCCTCAACACGAGATGAAGCCCTATTCACCCCTGCAGCGATGTGGGAGGAATCCAGAGGTGCCCCTGTAAATGACAAAGGAGATCTGACTTCCCTGAGGAGACACGAGCAGTCCCCCAGGTCGACACTCAACTTGAGAGGAACCCTACGCTTCCCAACACAACTCAAGGCAAACTATGAAATTCTCCCCTGCACACTTGAAGAGGCCCTTTTACACTACAGTGTTTCCAAAGAAAGTCCACGTTTCCCTTGGAACTCGAAAGGGTCCTCGACATACTTTAAGAAACTCCAGATATTTCAGAAAATACCCGTCCCAACTCGAGAGGAACCCTGAGTTTCCTACAACAAGTCAAGAAGAGCCCCGTTTTCCCCGCCTCAACTCTGGATGAGGCCCTCTTCCTTTGCACCGACCCCAGTGGAGTCCCTAGAGGCCCCTCCAACTCCACAATATTCCTGACTTCCCATAAACACCCTGAGAAGCTCCCTGAGTCACTGTCACATGTCGAGGGAAGCCAGGGTTTCCTGCTGCAACTCCAGAAAGAAGTCGATATTGACCCTTCATCGCATCTTGAAGCCCGATTCCCCTGCCGCGACTCGAGAACAATGCTGTGATCCCCTTCGCAACTCGAATGGAGACTGAACTTCCCTGGAGCCACACGAGAGGCTCCTTGAGTTCCCCGTCATTACTCGAGAGAAACCCCTCACGTCTGGCAGCAGCTCAAAAATAAACCACGAGATTTCCCCATCATTACGAGATGAGGCCCTTATTTTCCTGTAGGGCCTAGAGAGCAATCCCGGGTCCCCTCTCAAAACTCCACAGGAGGCTTGACTCCCTTTTGGCCACTCAATTGGCTCCAAGAGATACCCGTCGCAACTCGAGAGGAGAGCGGAGTTCTTTGCTTCCACTTAAGCGAGACCTGACTCCCCGGGTGAACCTTGAATGCAAACTCGAGATACCTGTCACCACTGGAAAGGAACACGGAATTTGGGGACACATGCCTAGATGAGGTCTATTTGCCCTGCAGTGACTCGAGAGCAATCCCTAGCTCCCACTCGTTACTCAAATGGACATTGGACTTCCATGTGCTGAATCAAGAGGCTCCCTAAGTTCTCCATCGTAACCCGTGAATCCCGCCGTAGCTTGAAAAAATCCACGAGGTTCCCCCATCATCGCGAGATGAGGCCCTTTCCCGCTGCAGCGTCTCAAGAGAAATCCCACATTCCCTGGTAAATTCGAAACGGTACTTGAAATCATTGATGTAACTCAAAAAGTTCCCCGACATACCGTTCTCATTGGAGAGGAACATCGAGGTTCCCAGCAGAACTTAATCTGAGCCACAGCTCTCCTCCTGATCTCGATACAACAGTCAACTCGCCTGCTATTTCTGCAAAGGGATCCACACCTTACCGTCGCACCTCAGAAAGAGGCAGGTCTCATATTGAAATTCGAGTGGAAGCCCCGTGGGTCGTGCCACTTTAAGAAAGACAACGATTTCCCTGTCCACTCAAGATAAGTCCCAATGCCCGGGCACCTCTTCGAATGTAACCCAGAGGTTGAAGTCACAACACCAAGGGGAATGACACCCCCGTTGCATTGTCTGGAATAAGGTGCAGGTTCCAAATACAACTCCACAAGTGGCCTGTCACCTGGTGAAGAACTCCAGAGGCAAGCGGAGTTCCATTCCTCAACACAATACGAGGCCTGACTCTCATGTGCCAATCTGCAGAGACTCTGGGATCGAGGTCAGAAATGGAAAGGAAGCCTGAGGTTCAGGCCTCAACTCGAGGTGAGGCCCTATTCATCCCTGCAGTGATGCACGAGGAATCCCGTGGTTCACCTCGCAACGACAAAGGAGAACTCACCTCCCTGAAGAGACACGAACGGTCCTCCTGGTCAACACACAACTCCAGAGCAACCCTACGCTTCCAGCCACAACTCAAGGCAAACAACGTAATTCTCTGCTGCACCCTTGAGGAGGCCCTTTTACGCAGTAGCATTTCCAAAGAAAGACAACGGTTCCCTTGGAAGTCGAAAGTTTCCTCAACATGCTTTACAAAATTCCAGAAGATTCAAGAGATACCGTCGCATCTTGAGAGGAGAGCAGAGTTCCTTGTTGCCACTCGAACGAGGCCTGACTCCCCAGGTGAACCTTGAATGTAACCCCGAGATCCCTGTCGCCACTGGAAAGGAACACAGAATTTGGGGACACATGCCTAGATGATGTCTATTTGCCCTGCAGTGACTCGAGAGCAATCCCCGGATCCCACTCGTAACTCGAATGGAGATTGGACTTCCCTGGGCTAAATCGAGAGGCTCCCTGAGTTCCCCGTCCTAACCCGAGAATCCTGCTGTAGCTCGAGAGAAACCACGAGGTTCCCCCATCATCGCGAGATGAGGCTCTTTCCCGCTGCTGCATCTCAAGTGAAACCCCACATTCCCTCGTAAATTCGAAACGGTACCTGAAACCCTTGATGCAACTCAAAAAGTTCCCCGACATTCCGTTCTCATTTGAGAGGAACACCGAGGTTCATGGCACAACTTAATCTGAGCCCCTTCTCCCCTGCTGATATCGATACGAGGGTCAACTCACCTGCTATGTTTGCAAAGGGATCCAAACCGTACCATCGCACCTCAGGAAGAGACAGGTCTCATATTGCAATTCAAGAGGAAGCTTCATGGGCCATGCCACTTTAAGAAAGACAACGATTCCCCTGTCCACTCAAGATTAGTCCCGATGCCCGGGCACCTCTTCGAATATAACAATGAGGATGAAGTCACAACAGCAAGGGGGATGACACCCCCGTTGCATTGTCTGGAAAAAGGTGCAGGTTCCAAATACAACTCGACAAGTGGCATGTCACCCAGTGAAGAACTCCAAAGACAAGCGGAGTTCCATTCCTCAACACAATACGAGGCCTGACTCTCGTGTTCCAATCTGCAGAGTCCCTAGGATCGAAGTCAGAAATGGAGAGGAAGCCTGAGGTCCCGGCCTCAACTCGATATGAGGCCCTATTCACCCCTGCAGCGATGTACAAGGAATCCTGAGGTGCCCCTCGCAATGACAAAGGAGATCTGACTTCCCTGAACAGACACGAGCAGTCCTCCAGGTCAGCACGCAACTCGAGAGGAACCCTACGCTTCCCGACACAACTCAAGGCAAACTATGAAATTCTCCCCTGCACGCTTGAGGATGCCCTTTTACGCTGCAATGTTTCCAAAGAAAGCCCACGTTTCCCTTGGAACTCGAAAGGGTCCTCGACATGCTTTACAAAACTCCATAAGTTTCCCGAGATACCCGTCCCCACTCGAGAGGAATGCTGAGTTCCCCGCCACAAGTCAAGAAGAGCCCCGTTTTCCCTTCCTCAACTCGGGATGAGGCCCTCTTCCTTTGCACTGACCCCGGTGGAGTCCCAAGAGGCCTCTCCAACTCCACAATATTCCTGACTTCCCATAAACACCCTGAGAAGCTCCCTGAGGTCACTGTCACATGTCGAGGGAAGCCAGGGTTTCCTGCTGCAACTCCAGAAAGACCTCGATATTCCCCCTTCAACCCATCTTTAAGCCCGATTACCCTGCCGCGACTCAAGAGAAATGTCGTGCTCTCCCTCGCAACTCAAATGGAGACTGAACTTCCCTGGGACCACACGAGAGGCTTCCTGAGTTCCCCGTCATTACTCGAGAGAAACTCCACAGGTCCCGCTGAAGCTCAATAAAAAGCACGATTCCACAGTCATTTCCAGATGAGGCCCTTCTTTTCCTTCAGGGCCTAGAGAGCAATCCCGAGGTCTCTCTCAAAACCCCACAGGAAGCTTGACTCCCTTTAGGCCACTCAGTGGGCTCCAAGAGATACCCTTTGCAACTGGAAAGGAGAGCAGAATTCTTTGCTCCCACTCGAGACAATGCCTGACTCCCCAGGTTAACCTTGAATGAAACACCAAGATCCCTGTTCCCGTTGAAGAGGAACACGGATTTTCTGGACAAAAGCCTAGATGAGGTCTATTTGCCCTGCAGTGACTCGAGAGCAACCCCCAGCTCTCCTTCACAACTCGAATGGAGATTGGACTTCTCAGGGCCAACACGAGAGGCATCCTGAGTTCCTTGTCATTACTTGAGAGAACCCCACAAGTCCCGCTGCAGCTCAAAAGAAAAACCATGAGATCCCCCCGTCATCGTGAGATGAGGCCCTTCTTTTCCTTCAGGGCCTAGAGAGCTATCCCGAGGCCTGTCTCAAAACTCCACAGGAGGCTTGACTCCCTTTAGGCCACTCAAATGGCTCCAAGACATACCCGTTGCACTCGAGGGGATAGTGGAGTTCTTTGCTTCCACTCGAGCAAGGCCTGACTCCACGGGTGAACCTTGAATGCAACCCTGAGATCCGTGTCGCCACTGGAAAGGAACACGGAATTTTTGAACACATGCCTAGATGAGGTCTATATGCCCTGCAGTGACTCCAGAGCAATCCCCAGCTCCCACTCGTCACTCGAATGGAAATTGGTCTTCCTTGCGCCAAATAGAGAGGCTACCTGAGTTCCCGGTCGCAACTCAAGAAACCAGGTGTAACTCGAGAAAAAGCACGATATTCCCCCATCATCACGAGATGAGGCCCTTTCTGGCTGCAGTGTCTCAAAAGAAATGCCACGTTCCCTCGTAAATTCGAAATGGTACTTGAAACCCTTGATGCAACTCAAAAAGTTCCCCGACATTCCGTTCTCATTTGAGAGGAACACCGAGGTTCACGGCACAACTTAATCTGAGCCCCTTCTCCCCTCCTGATCTTGATACGAGGGTCAACTCCCCTGCTATGTTTGCAAAGGTATCCAGACCTTACAGTCGTACCTAAGGAAGAGGCAGGTCTCATTTTGAAATACGAGAGGAAGCCTCATGGGTCATGCAACTTTAAGAAAGACAAAGATTCCCTGTCCACTCAAGATAAGTCCCGATGCCCGGGCACCACTTCGAATGTAACCCTGAGGATGAAGTCACAACACCAAGGGGAATGACACCCCCCCATTACATTGTCCGGAAAAAGGTGCAGGTTGCAACTAAAACTCGACAAGTGGCCTGTCAGCCGGTGAAGAACTCCAGAGGCAAGCGGAGTTCCATTCCTCAACACAATACGAGGCCTGACTCTCGTGTTCCAATCTGCAGAGACCCTGGGATCAAAGTCAGAAATGGAGAGGAAGACTGAGGTTCCGGCCTACAACTCGAGATGAGGCCCTATTCATCCCTGCAGCGATGCACGAGGAATCCCGAGGTGGCCCTCACAATGACAAAGGAGATCTGACTTCCCTGAGGAGACATGAGCGGTCACCCAGGGGGACACGCTACTAGAGAGGAACTCAACGCTTCCCACCACAACTCAAGGCAAACTACGAAATTCTCCCCTGCACGCTTGAGGAGGCCCTTTTACGAGCAGCATTTCCAAAGAAAGCCCACGTTTCCCTCGGAACTCGAAATGGTCCTCGACATGCTTTAAGAAACTCCAGAAGTTTCAAAAGATACCTGTCCCAACTCGAGAGGAATGCTGAGTTTCCCGCCACAAGTCAAGAAGAGCCCAGTTTTCCCCGCCTCAACTCGAGTTGAGGCCTGCTTCCTTTGCAG
>NW_011476075.1:3919-7670 GCF_000754665.1 Bison bison bison | reverse complement strand
CCCTTCTTTTCCTGCAGGGCCTGGACAGCAATCCCGAGTCATCTCTCAAAACTCCACAGGAGGCTTTACTCCATTTAGGCCACTCTATTGCCTCCAAGAGATACCCATCACAACTCAAGAGGAGAGTGGAGTTCGATGCTTGCACTCGAGTGAGGCCTGATTCCCTGGGTGAACATTGAATGCAACCCCGAGATCCCTGTTGCCACTGGAAAGGAACACGGAATTTGTGGACACATGCCTAGATGAGGTCTATTTGCCCTGCAGTGACTCGAGAGCAATCCCCGGCTCCCACTTGTAACTCGAATGGAGATTCGACTTCCCTGGCCAAATCGACAGGCTCCCTGAGTTCCCTGTCGTAACTCGAGAATCCCATCGTAATTCGGGAAAACCCATGAGTGTTGCCCGTTATCACGAGATGAGGCCCTTTCCCACTGCAGTGTCTCAAGAGAAATCCCACGTTCCCTCGTAAATTTGAAACGGTACTTGAAACCCTTGATGCAACACAAAAAGGTACCCGACATACTGTTCTCATTGGAGATGAACACCGAGGTTCCCAGCACAACTTAATCTGAGCCCCTTCTCCCCTCCTGATCTCGATACGAGGGTTGACTAAACTTCTATGTCTGCAAAAGGATCCAGACCTTACTGTCTCACCTCAGGAAGAGGTAGGTCTCATTTTGAAATTCGAGAGGAAGCCTCGTGGTTCGTGCCACTTTAAGAAAGACAAGGATTTCCCTGTACACTCAAGATAAGTCCCGATGCCCAGTCTCTCTTTGAGTGTAACCCTGAGGATGAAGTCACAACACCAAGGGGAATGACACCCCCGTTGCATTGTCAGGAAAAAGGTGCAGGTTCCAAATACAACTCGACAAATGGCCTGCCTCTGGTGAAGAACTCCAGAGGCCAGCGGAGTTCCATTCCTCAACACAATATGAGGCCTGACTCTCGTGTTCCAATCTGTAGAGACCCTGGGATCAAAGTCAGAAATGGAGAGGAAAACTGAGGTTCCAGCCTCAACTCGAGATGAGGCCCTTTTCATCCCCGCAGCAATGCTCAAGGAATCCCGAGGTGCCCCTGGCAACGACAAAGGAGATCTGACTTCCCTGAGGAGACATGAGCGGTCTCCCAGATCGACACGCAACTCAAGAAGAACCCTAGGCTTCCCGCCACAACTCAAGGCAAACTATGAAATTCTCCCCTGCAGGTTAATGGAGCCCCATTTATGAGGCACTGTTTTCAAAGAAAGCGCACATTTCCCTTAGAACTCGAAAGGGTCCTCGACATGCTTTAAGAAACTCCAGAAGTTTCAAGAGATAATCGTCCCAACTCGAGAGGAATGCTGAAATTCCCGCCACAAGTCAAGAAGAGCCCCGTTTTCCCCGCCTCAACTCGAGATGAGGCCCTCTTCCTTTGCACCGACCCCAGTGGAGTCCCGAGAAGCCCCTCCAACTCCACAATATTCCTGACTTCCCATAAACATCCTGAGAAGCTCCCTGAGGTCACTGTCACATGTCGAGGGAAGTAAGGGTTTCCTGCTGCAACTCCAGAAAGGCCTCAATATTCCCACTTCTACACATCTTGAGGCCCAATTTCCCTGCCACGATTCGAGAGCAATGCTGTGCTCCGCCTCACAAATTGAATGGAGACTGAACTTCCCTGGGGCGACACGAGAGGCTCCCTGAGTTCCCTGTCATTACTCGAGAGAAACCCCACAGGTCCCGCTGCAGCTCAAAAGAAAAACCATGAGATTTCCCCGTCATCGCGAGATGAGTGAGGCCCTTCTTTTCTTGCAGGGCCTAGAGAGCAATCCCGAGGCCTCTCTCAAAACTCCTCAGGAGTCTTGCCTCCCTTTAGGCAACTCAAATGGCTCCAAGAGATACCCGTCACAACCTGAGAGGAGAGCAGAGTTCTTTGCTTCCACTCGAGTGAGGCCTGACGCCCAGAGTGAACCCTGAATGCAACCCCGAGATCCCTGTCACCACTGGAAAGGAACACGGAATTTGTGGACACATGCCTAGATGAGGTCTGTTTGCTTTGCGGTGACTCAAGAGCAATCCCCAGCTCCGACACGTAACTCGAATGGACATTGGACTTCCCTGCACCAAATCGAGAGGCTCCATGAGTTCCCCGTCATAACTCGAGAATCCCACAGTAACTCGAGAAAAAGTACGGGGGTCCCCCGTCATCATGAGATGAGGCCCTTTACTGCTGCAGCGTCTCAAGAGAAACCTCACGTTCCCTCGTAAATTCGAAACAGCACTTGAAACCCTTGATGCAAGTGAAAAAGTTCCCCGACATACCGTTCTCATTCGAGAGGAACACCGAGGTTCCCGGCACAACTTAATCTGAGCCCCTTCTCCCCTCCTGATCTTGATACGAGGGTCGATTCGCCTGCTATGTCTGCAAAGGGATCCAGACCTTACCTTCACACCTCAGGAAGAGGCAAGTCTCATATTGCAATTCGAGAGTAAGCCTCGTGGGCCGTGCCACTTTAAGAAAGACAACGATTCCCTGTCCACTCAAGATAAGTCCCGATGCCCGGGCACCTCTTCGAATGTAACCCTGAGGATTAAGTCACAACACCAAGGGGAATGACACCCCAGTGGCATTGTCCGGAAAAAGGTGCAGGTTCCAAATACAACTCGACAAGTGGCCTGTTACCTGGTGAAGGACACCAGAGGCAAGTGGAGTTCCATTCCTCAACACAATATGAGGCCTGACTCTCGTGTTCCAATCTGCAGAGACCCTGGAATCAAAGTCAGAAATGGAGAGGAAGCCTGAGGTTCAGGCCTCAACTCGAGATGAGGCCCTATTCATCCCTGCAGCGATGCGCGAGGAATCTCGAGGTGCCCCTGACAACAACAAAGGAGATCTGACTTGCCTGAAGAGACACGAGCTGTCCCCCAGGTCGACACTCAACTCCAGAGTAACCCTACCCTTTCTGCCACATCTCAAGGCAAACTACGAAATTCTCCCCTGCATGCTTGAGGAGGCCCTTTTACGAGGCAGCGCTTCCAAAGAAAGACAACGTTTCCGGAAAAGGCAATGGCACCCCACTCCAGTACTCTTGCCTGGAAAATCCCTTTGACTGAGGAGCCTGGTGGGCTGCAGTCCATGGGCTCGTGAAGAGTCAGACACGACTGAGGGACTTGACTTTTACTATTCACTTTCATGCATTGGAGAAGGAAACGTCAACCCACTCCATTGTTCTTGCCTGGAGAATCCCAGGGACAGGGAAGCCTGGTTGGCTGCCGTCTATGGGGTTGCACAGATTCAGAAAGGACTGAAGCGACTTAGCAGCAGCAGCAGCAGAGCACAGGGAATATGGGGATGGATAGAGAAAGAGATAGTTAGGGAGTTTGGGGTGGACATGTACACACTGCTATATTTAAAATGGATAACCAACAAGGATCTACTATATAGCACATGGGACTCTGCTCAATGTTATGTGGCAGCCTGGATGGGAGTGGAGTTCGGGAGAGAATGGATGCATATATATGGCTGTTCACCTTCACTGTTCACCTCAAATTGTCCCAAAATTGTTAATCGGCTATACCCTGATAAAAATAAAGAGTGAAAAAAAAAGTCTTAAAAAAAAAAAAAAAAAGACAATGTTTCCCTTGGAACTCGAAAGGGTCCTCCACATGCTTTACAAAACTCCAGAAGTTTCAAGAGACCCCCGTCCCAACTTGAGAGGAACCCTGAGTTTCCCGCCACAGGTCAAGAGGAGCCCCGTTTTCCCCGACTCAAG
>NW_011476075.1:0-1931 GCF_000754665.1 Bison bison bison | reverse complement strand
AAAAAAAAAAAAAAAACCCACGAGACTCCCCCGTCATCGCGAGTTGAGGACCTTTTTTTTTCCTGCAGGGCCTAGATAGCAATCCCGAGGCCTCTCTCAGAACTCCACAGTAGGCTTGACTCCATTTAGGCCACTCAGTTGGCTCCAAGAGATACCCGTTGCAACTCAAAGGGAGAGCAGAGTTCTTTGCTTCCACTCGAGCGAGGCCAGACTACATGGGTGAATCTTGAATGCAACTTCAACATCCCTGTAGCCACTGGAAAGGAACATGGAATTTGTGGACACATCCCTAAATGAGGTCATTTTGCCCTGCAGTGACTCAAGAGCAATCCCCGGCTTCCACTCGAAACTCGAATGGAGATTGGACTTCCCTGCGCCAAATCGAGAGGTTCCCTGTATCTCCCATCGTAACTTGAGAATCCCGCCATAACTGGAGAAAAACCACGAGGTTCCCCCATGATGGCGAGATAAGGCCCTTTCCCGGTGCAGCTTCTTAAAGGAAATCCCACGTTCCCTCGTAAATTCAAAACGGTACTTGAAACACTTGACGCAACTCAAAAAGTTCCCCAACATACCATTCTCATTCGAGAGGAACACCGAGTTTCCCCGCACAACTTAATCTGAGCCCCTTCTCCCTTCCTGATCTCCATATGAGGGTCGACTTGCCTGCTATGTCTGCAAAGGGATCCAGACCTTACCGTCGCAACTCAGGAAGAGGCAGGTCTCATATTGAAATTCGAGAGGAATCCTCGTGGGTCACGCCACTTTAAGAAAGATAACGATTTCCCTGTCCACTCAAAATAAGTCCCGATGGCCAGGCACCTCTTCGAATGTAACCCTGAGGGAGAAGTCACAACACCAAGTGGAATGACACCCCCGTTGCATTGTCCGCAAAAAGGTGCAGGTTCCAAATCCAACTCAACAAGTGGCCTGTCACCCGGTAAAGAACTCAAGAGGCAAGCGGACTTTGATTCCTCAACACAATCCATGGCCTGAGTCTCCTGTTCCAATCTGCACAGACCGTGGGATCGATGTAGGAATGGAGAGGAAGCCTGAGGTTCCGGCCTCAACTCGAGCTGAGGCCCTATTCATCCCTGCAGCGATGCGCGAGGAATCCAGAGGTGCCCCTGGCAACGACAAAGGAGATCTGACTTCCCTGAAGAGACGTGAGTGGTCCCACAGATTGACAGGCAACTCGAGAGGAACCCTACGCTTCCCGTTACAACTCAAGGCAAACTACGAAATTCTCCCCTGCACGCTTGAGGAGGCCCTTTTACGCGGCAGTGTTTCCAAGAAAGCCCACGTTTCCCTTGGTATTCGTAAGGGTCCTCAACATGCTTTACGAAACTCCAGTTTCAAAAGATGCCAGTCCAGGTTCGATGCACGATACTAGATGCTTGGAGCTAGTGCACTGGGACGACCCAGAGGGATGGTATGGGGAGGGAGGAGGGAGGAGGGTTCAGGATGGGGAACACATGTATACCTGTGGCGGATTCATTTTGATATTTGGCAAAACTAATACAATTATGTAAAGTTTAAAAATAAAATTAAATTAAAAAAAAAAGAAAAAAGAAAAAAAAAGAATTTCCCAATTAGAGACATTTTATAAAGCAAAGATATATGCAAAAATAATACTTCTTTTATTATGATTATAACCTTATGATGAATATTGCAGGGAGTTTATTATTCAGTGACCACTTAATAGAAAAAAAGGAGGAATAGTAAAATTATTTAAACATTTTTTTCTATCACAAAGAGGTTTGTGTTTTCGTGTCAGAGAAAAACACCTAGGGAAATAATTCTGAAAGTTATTTTTCTTTTCGGGTCAAATTGAGTATATGGATATGTTGCTAGGAAAGAACATAGGTGTCAGTGTATAACTACACTCCAAAATAAATATATACATTATATATATATATATATATATATAT
>NW_011476074.1:14752-17791 GCF_000754665.1 Bison bison bison | reverse complement strand
ATTGACCCAGTGAGCAAAGGAAACCAGAAGTTAAGAACAAAACTGGAAAACAAAGCTAAAGCAAGGTGCCAATTGGGGAATAAAACAATGAAACCAAAACTAACAAATATGCTGAGAAAAAGATTGAAAAGAAAGAATAGAAATTCAAAGTTCAATAGGAGTAGATAAAGAAGATTTATATATATATTAAAGATTAACTTCAAGGGGAAAAGAACAGTAGGAGAAGCAAAGGAATAAATGTAGATAAAAATTATAGGTTAAAATTTTAAAATTAAAATAAAAAAGAAAAAAAAGGAAAGGAAATTCCATAGAACTGCAAAAAGCCAATATAGAGGCAGAGGTTTATAACAGCAATAAAAAGTGTGATTAAAGAAAAAAAAACCTCAAAATCTTAATTAGATTTCATAGTGCTACTCAAAACCTTAATTAGATTTCATAGTGCTAATAAAATCAACAAATAGAACGGGGTTGGGGGGATGAAAGAAAAAAAGAAAAGAAAAGAAAAAAATCCAAAAATAACCACAGAAAAAGTCAAAATATAAGAATAATGTTTTTATTTACTATCTGCTGTCAGAATCCTTTCCCTTTCTGGGGGTCACAGTCCACTTCACCTCCCTAGGATGGCCTCCAACACTGTGCTGAACTCTGGACCTGCTGTGGGAGCAGCTCAGACTGTAATCTGGCCCTACTCCTGTGTGTTCTTGTCTCCAATGTCCAAAGCTATCAGAAATAGTTCATTTTCTTTTGTGGGAGCTCTCAGTGTCCTTTTATATATTCCATAGACATAGAGTCTGCCTAGGTGATTGTGTGAACTTAATTATCAGCTTCCACAGCTGGTGGAAAGGTTTTGAGTCTTCCTTAGACACACTGCCCCTGGGTTTCAGTTGTGGTTTTATTTCCACCTCTGCAAGTGGGTCGTCCACTGAGGTTTGCTGCTGAGGCTGCCATGAAGACTTGGGTTTGTCCTGGTGAGGGCCAGGTGGGATGTGGGGTAGCTCCTTGGGTCACAGGAGTTCTGGCAGCACCAGGTACTCAAGAGAAGTTGGCGGCTAAGGCATCAGGAAATATAGTGCTCTAGAAGGGTATCACAACCAGCAGTGGACAATACATTTCAGTATTCCTGCTTGGAGAATCCCACTGACAGAGAAGCCTGGCAAGCCACATTCCACAGGGTTGCAAAGAGTTGGACACGATCAAAGTTGACCCCTTGTACATAAATGCAAGATTTTTTTTTTTTTTTGCCTGTTATAGCTCTGTCACAGTGAGTGATGAGCATGAAGTTAGTGCAGCTGCTTGGGTCGCAGGGACCCTGATGGTGCCAAGTGTGCAGGGATTAAGACTTCTTCAGCCACAGGAGTTATGGCCCTATCAGAGTCTTTTTTCAAGCCGTAGCTGGCAATCAGAAGACCTCTTTGGCTGGTCTTTCTTTGTAGCTCCACCCTTTCAGGTACTTAGTGGGCTCCCTTGCCAGGGGTACTTCTCTGTTGTTTGTTGCCTCAGCACCACTGGTTGGGGTCCTACTCTGTAATTTGGTGCATCAGTCACTTCAAGGGGCACCCTAGGTGGGGTCCTACTCTGTTGTTCCTGTGTTAGGCACCTGATGGGCCAGCCTCTGTATTGTTCAGCTACCAAAGCTGGCATGTCAGGGGAGAGAGGTGCTATGGTGATGGCTCCACCCTCTAATTGTGACTCAGCAGTATCGCCTTGCTTCCATGGCTGCCTGGCTTTCCTCCACAGGCATCTCTCACCACGATCTCTTCCCTCATGTCTTCTCAGTCCATTTCTCCATAGTCAACAGCAGCCCTTGCCCTGGGATTCCTCCACAATCCCTATGCTCCAGCTCCTGACTGCTGCTCCTTCCAGGAGACCTGTGTCCCTATCCAGGGCATGTATGGCTGTGGCAAGGACTGTCTGATTCTCATTCCATTTAGGCTGCCACAGATCAGTTGTTTCACTCTCAGCTGTAAATGTTTCTCCTCTGAACCACACAATTGTCCTGATGTGGGGATTGGACCCCTGCTTCAGTTCCCCTACTTGCCAAGGGAAGGTTCAGTCCTACTAACACTCCTGTTCCCCACCCCCACCCTGATTCTTTTGTCCTACAGAGCTTTGCGTGGCTCTATATATTCTTTTCCAGTGCTTACGTACTCCTGTCCACTCTCAGCTGGTGTTCTGCAAGCACTTCTGTGTCTGAGGGTGTATTCCTGATGCATCCACAGAGAGAGATGTACTCCATGTCCACCTACGCCTCTGTCACCTTTTTCCTGTTGCCCACATGTATATGTATTTTTAATGTGTTCATGGGAGGAAGTGAATTTCACATCCTCGTACCCCACCATCTCAATCTAACTGCCAATAAAGTTTATTTAAAAAAAAGTTATATTGGCTGTCTTTTGGATCTTTGCACAAAAATCCATACAATCAAGTCAATGATTTTCTTGAAGTTTAATTACATTGAAGGTGACATATTTGGGGCTCTTATTTCTAATAAAGAATATTTAAAGTTATATCTTGCAAATGCAGAAGCATAACAGTATCAGAGAGGAAGCTTAGTACATAAATGAAATTATGGCAAACTTAATCATAAACAGATTTGGCCATTTGACCAAATTTCTGAGATACACAAAAGCACACATTTGGATAAACTTTTATCCATAGAGAGTTATCTCCTTCTGTTTAATTCATTATAGAATATAAATGATATATTATTAATTCATGCATATAATATTCATATAAAATAGAGTCTACTAGCTATTTCATGTCATTTATTATTTGCAATGCCTCAAATAAAATGTAGTGATGTTCAGTTTTCTTTTTTGAAGTGCCATAGGGAAGAACATTATAATGAAAGTATTCCTCATTTTGCAAAATCTATTTCTGATTTTATTCATATTTTGCAAGTGATCTAAGTTATGAAAGGCAATTTGAATTGTCAATCACTGCCTGAGCCTGGTTTAAGTGATGAATTTTGCTTAGACTCATATGGCATATACAGGTTTAGTTTCAAAGGAGAGTTTTCTCTTTCAAATGTTACAAATA
>NW_011476074.1:12975-13081 GCF_000754665.1 Bison bison bison | reverse complement strand
AGATCCCTCTTTCACTTAAATCAATCTGCATTGAACTTCTATCACTTGCTTCAAAGAAAATTTTAAGTACAGAATATCCTACCAAAATACTATAAATGACATCTCA
>NW_011476074.1:8024-12870 GCF_000754665.1 Bison bison bison | reverse complement strand
CCTCCTCTTTCTTTCTTAAGTAACACAGGGACATCTCAATTCTTCATCAAAGAAGTAAACATACTTAAAGACATGTTTACACGAAACCCTCATTCCTTTAAATTATAATGACTTTACAAAGCCATTTTTATACTATAAGTCTCTCATTAATCATTGCAAAGTGAGTGAATAAAGTTAACTTCCTCACATCTTCAAAGTCATATATGCCCGTATTTCTGATTTTGGCACCTTCTTTAAAACAAGTGAAACATTTGGTTTTATCTTTTCTTTATTCTGTCTAAACCATTCTATACTTTTTGCAACATTAGGACTACCACCAAATTTTTCACAGATTTTATTTCACAGATATTCTTCCCTTGTGGCTCAGCTGGTAAAGAATCCACATGCAATTAGGGAGACCTGGGTTCGATCCCTGGATTGGGAAGATCTCCTGAAGAAAGGAAAGGCTACCCACTCCAGTATTCTGGCCTAGAGAATTCCATGGACTGTACAGCCCATGGGGTCACAGAGAGTCAGATACAACTGAGAGACTTTCACTTTCACATTCTCTTATAAACCTCTACCTCTCATATTGCCTTTTCTTTAAACACCTTAATATGCTCATGAACTTGAAAACAGATTATTTTGAATCAGATTTATTTTTATAGTATACAAGAAAACCAAAGTCATTCAAGATTTAGCTAGACTAGAGATGCTAATTTTTAAAAATTAAAAAAAGTATTTCAGAGAAGTTTTAACATTCGTGTTTCCTTTTTTTTCCCTTCTTATTTGTTGCTCATATATGACCCTTCTATTTAACAGAAAATGAATCCTTTAAGTAAATTCAGAAAATACAATTTGAAACTTTAGTAAAATGGATGCAAGTGATGATTTGGTATATTTTGTGATTATAGGCTACTAGAAAAACAAATTGATACATTCATTAGCTCTGCCCCTTTGTTTGATCCAATGAGAATGCTATTTTTGTTATTCCTTTTATTCCAAAGCTTCCAGGTGGTGTATGTACCTACCGCTTTTATGTCAAGATAGTTTAGAAGATTGTATCTCCAGGCTTTAACATTGGTAGCTTCAGATATAGTGTTTTTTTTATTTTTTTTTATTTTTGTATTTATGACTCCTCTTCCTCCAGATTTTCAGAGCACATATCAAGTATCAGATGTTTGTTAAACATACTCTGATTGGTGAACAGCATCTTAGAAATGAAACAACTTTGAAATCATACAAAATAGTCATGAATTTAAATTTCAACTCTGCAGTTTATTAATTACAAGTCTTGGGTGAATAACTCAAGATCCCTTAAAAATCTATAAATGGAAATATTCTACATGCTTCACTACTTGCTGTGAGGATTAAGCAAGAGGTAATGTGCAAAATACTGAGCATCATATTTAGCCCAAGCCATGAGTCACATAGCATCATCCTCACCACCATGTGAACAATCAGATGTGACTTCTGTCTTCTTTCTCATTCTTCATAAGCTCTGATTGTCAATGTTGTTGCATATTCATCTTTATCCATTCTTCTTCAATTGATTTTTGGAATTTAGCACTGAAGATGTCTGAGCTATCATTTCTTTTCTTAAATGGAACTATGTTAGTGATATATATCAATTTTTGTAAAACACATACAAATTTCAGAATTTCCTATTTGTTTTATTTTTTATGAATTTATTAAGTTGACTTTATTTTAAAAATATACTGGCATAAACTTGTTTATTATAATTTATCATTTTGTTAATAAAAACATCCATAGAAAGACTACTTTTGCTTTTGATACAAATGTTTGTATTTCTCCTATTTTATTCAAAAGTATCATTCAATTGTGTTAATGTTTTCATGGAGCAAACTTTATTTTTTGTTTTCTCTATTATGTATTTATATTATATTTAATTTTTTTAACTGACTCCAATTTTGCATTTTACGTGAGCTTACTTTTCTATTTTTAACTTTTTGATTTAAATAGTGAGATTATTGATTTTCAGGTTTTGTTTCTTAATATAAGCTTTTAAGTATTTCCTAATATAAGCATATAAGTGTAAAGACTTCAATTTTGGCCTCCTTTAGCTATGCTCAACACAGTTTTAATTTAATGTTTTGCACTAATTATAGGGGCTTTGCTGGTGGCTGACTGGTAAAGAATCTCCCTGCCAATGCAGGAGATGTGGATTCAGTCCCCGCAGGCTACAGTCCATGTGGTCGCTGAAAAGTGGGATGCAATTTAGTGACTAAACACAACAGTAACAACAACATTCATTACCGTACAGGGAAGAAACCTCTGCAGGAACCAGTACTGAGATAGGGAAGCCTCAACTGTAATTGATTAATCACTGGATGCTAAGTGTAGACAGTTCCAAAAATTAAGAAGCTCCACCAGGATGCAGTAATACAAGTTGTCCCATGCTTTTGAGTTTTAACACCAGGAGCTCTATTACCATCACACAGATTGTATCAGAGAAAAATTCCCTCATGCTTCCAACAAAAGATGGGGGGAAGTCAACCTTTTGAAATATGCCAGAGCATTTTTTTTCATCTTAAGAAGATATGACTTTAGGAGAAACTATATAACTGGAGCTTAACCTACCTGAGGGAAAGAAAAAACTCAACTCCAGCACGCTCCAGCTATCCTGTTCCATCTAAAACTAGGACCTCATTACAGGGCATTAGGTGCTTCCCCTCCCCCCACAGAATACTACTGCATTACTAAAGGCCTGCTTACTGCAGGTCTTAACCAGAATGTTATACTCAACTCTCTACAAAAACAACAAAGCATAATGAGGAGACTAAACAAGCTTCAGAACCAGAGTCAAATACATCAAATATGTTGGACTTATCAGATTAGGATTTTTTAAAAAAGTAACGAATATGCTGAAGGCATTAATTCTAAAGTAAACAACATGAAAGAACAGGTAGTGTAAATGTAAAAGTAGAAATTCTAGCATTTATTTTTGAATGAATTTTGAAAGATTCAAAAATAAATGCTAGATCAAAAATGCTAACAACACAAATGAAGAATGCCTTTGATGGGCTCCTTAGCAGAATGAACATGGCTGAAGAAACTCTGAGCTTGTGGATATGACAAGAGACACTTCCAAAACTAAAAAAACAAAGAAAAAAATTCCACCAGAACAGTGTTCAAGAAGGATGGCATGGGGAGGGAGGTGGGAGGAGGATTCAGGATGGGGAATACATGTACACCCGTGGCGGATGCATGTTGATGTATGGCAAAACCAATACAATATTGTAAAGTAAAAATAATAATAATAATAATAATAAAAATTAAAAAAAAAAAGATGTGCAACATCTACGAAGGATGTAACATACACATAATGGGAGAGCTAGAAGGAAAAGAAAGGATAAGAAGCAATATGTGAAGCAATGAAAACTGAGCAGTTTCTTAAACTAATGCCAAAGACCAAACCACAAATACAAATAGCTCAGAAACAGCAAGCAGGCTAAGGACTAAAAATTATGCTAAGTCATACTGTCTTCAAAGTTTAGAAAAAGGGAAGAAATTTTCATCTACAGCGAAATGTACTTCCAGAAAAGTTTTTCTCTCTCTCCCATTTATTTATTCATGGTCAATTGCAAACCTTTATGTGGATTTTCAACTGTGCAGAGGGTCTGTACTCCAACCCCTGCTTTGCTGCTTTGTTCAAGAGTCACCTATATAGAGTGTATATATATATGTAAAATAAAAGACAGCAATGATACAAGGTATGCAATGAAGAGCTAGGAAAATTTTGCTTTTGTAGAGTACTTGCCTTACGTGGAAAATGGTACAGTGTTAATTCAAAGTGGATTTGGATTAGCTGTAAATGAAAATTATAAACTCTAAGGAAAACACTAAAAATTGTAAAATTAAAAGTATAACTGATGTACTATGAAATGAGAGAAATTGAAATCATTGAAAATCTTCCATTATAACCATAAAATACAAAATGTGTAAGACAAAAATAAGAACAAAGGCCAATTTCAATAAACAGAAAACAGTAAAAAAAAAAAAGTTGATTTTATTCTAACTATGTCAATATTCACTTTAAATATTAATGGTCTAAATACACCAAATAAAAGACAGAGATAAGCAGGGTGGATCAAAATACAAGATCTAGTTTTATGTTGTCTATAAAAGCCTTGATTTAATTAAGGAGATACACATGTCGTATAGCTGGACCTGCTTTGTTTCGATTAGTGCTAAGGGTAAAGAAATGGAAAAAAGATATAGTACTAATCAAAAGAAAGCAAGTCCAGCTATACTCACTCAGACAGTACAGATTTCAGTGTAAGGAAGGTTATTAGGAGTAGAGACGGATATTACATAATAACAAAAAGATAAATTCTCCAAGAAGACATACCAATCTTTGATATGCATGCACCTGGCAACAGAATGTTGAAGTATTTTCTCTACCCTGGTTATCTCTGTCTTTTATTTGTTGTTTTATATTAATATTAACATTTAAAATGAATATTGACATAATCAGAAAAATCAACCCTATTTTTTTGTTGCTTTTTTCTACTTGTTTTTTTTTTTTTTTTCCTACTTGTTAAAATTGTACTTTGTCTAAGAGTGATAGAGCTACAAGGAGATATAGACAAATCCACTATTACTTTTGGAGAGTTTAACACAGGTCAAGAAGCAACAGTTAGAACTGGACACGAAACAAAAGACTGGTTCCAAATAGGAAAAGGAGTACGTCAAGGCTGTATATTGTCACTCCACTTATTTAACTTATATGCAGAGTACATCATGAGAAACACTGGCTGGAAGAAGCACAAGCTGGAATCAAGATGGCTGGGAGAAATATCAATAACTTCAGGTATGCAGATGACACCACCCTTATGGCAGAAAG
>NW_011476074.1:4358-7924 GCF_000754665.1 Bison bison bison | reverse complement strand
AAACCTCGTGATGAAAGTGAAAGAGGAGAGTGAAAAAAGTTGGCTCACAGCTCAACATTCAGAAGATGAAGATCATGGCATCTGGTCCCATCACGCATGGAAATAGATGGGGAAACAGTGGAAACAGTGTCAGATTTTATTTTGGGGGGCTCCAAAATCGCTGCAGATGGTGATTGCAGCCATGAAATTAAAAAATGCTTATTCCTTGGAAGGAACGTTATGACCAAACTGGATAGCATATTGAAAAACAGAGACATTACTTTGCCAACAGAGGTCCATCTAGTCAAGGCTATGGTTTTTCCAGTGGTCATGTATGGATGTAAGAGTTGGACTGTGAAGAAGGCTGAGCGCTGAAGAATTGATGCTTTTGAACTGTGGTGTTGGAGAAGACTCCTGAGAGTCCCTTGGACTTCAAGGAGATCCAACCAGTCCATCCTAAAGGAGATCAGTCCTGGGTGTTCATTGGAAGGACTGATGCGGAAGCGGAAATTCCAATACTTTGGCCACCTCATGCGAAGAGTTGAGTCATTGGAAAAGACTCTGATGCTGGGAGGGATTGGGGGCAGGAGGAGAAGGGGATGGCAGAGGATGAGCTGGCTGGATGGCATCACCGACTCGATGGACATGAGTTTGAGTGAACTCTGGGAGTTGGTGATGGACAGGGAGGTCATGGGGTTGCAAGGAGTCAGACATGACTGAGCAACTGAACTGAACTGAACTGAACAGCTCTTTATCAGAAATGGAGAGATCCAACAGACAAATAAACAGTAAGGATATAGTTGAACTCAATAATGCCACTATCAACTTGATTTAGTTGACATCTACAGATTACTTCATTCTGAAACAACAAAATATACATTCCTCAAGCTCACATGAAACATTCCCAAATATAAACAACATTTTGGGTCATAAACACACCTTAACAAATTTAAAAATAATATAAATCATATAATATCTGCCCTCACACCACAGTGGAATTAAACTAGATATCAGTATCAGAAGTATGACTGGACAATCCCCAAATATTTCCAGATTAAATCCACTTGTAAGCCACATACAGTCAAAAAGTAAGTATCAAGATATATTTTTAATTATTTTGAGCTAAATGAAAAAAAAATGCAACTCTCCAACACTTGTTTCATATACTATAAGTTGTGCTTAGAGGAAATTTTATGGCATTGAAAGCATATATTTGAATAGAAATAAAGAAAGATATAAAATCAATAGTCTAAGCTCCCACCTTAGAATATCAGAAAAGGAAGAGCAAATTAAAGTATACAGAAGAAAAGAAAATATGAAAATTATAGCAGAAATTATCAGAAAAAGCAATTCAAATAAAAACTGGTTCTTTGAAAAGATAAGTAGACAATAGACCGATGCCTCTAGCCAAGCTAACTAAAAACAAAAAAAGAGAAGATTTAAATATCAATATAAGATATGAAGAAGGAAATACAGAAGGAAATGGCAACCCACTCCAGTATTCTTGCCTGGATAATTCCATGGACAGAGGAGCCTGGCAGGCTACTGTTTATGGGCTTGCAAGAGTTAGACACGACTTAGCACTATAAGATATGAAAGAGGGGATATCACTGTAGATTCTGTGGATATTAAAAGGACAGAAAATATATAAAAGAACTAATTAAATGGAGAGATATTCCATGTTAAAGGAAAGAGGACTCAGGTATAGTTTTTCCCAACTTGATTGATAGGTTCAATGCAATCTCAACCCAAATTCTGGCAAGTTATTTTGTAGATATTGACAAACATTATAAAGTTTTTATGGAAAGCAAAATCTGAGAATAATCAGCTTGTTATTTAAAGAGAAGAACAAAGTTGGAGCACTGACATTATCCTATTTCAGGACTTAACAGTAGTCAAACTACAATATTCAAGGTAGTGTGATATTAGTGAAACAACGGTCAAATATAACAACAGGACAGTATTGAAAGACCACAAATTGAACCATATATAGTCAATTGGTCTTTGACAAAGGAGCAGGGAAATACAATGGAGCCAAGAAATTATTAATAATGGTGCTGGATCAGGTGGGCATTCACATCCAAGAAAAATGAATCTAGACATGGACCTTACACCATTCAGGAAAATTAACTCAAAGTAGGTCATCAATCTAAATGTAAACATGCAACTGTAAAACATCTAGAATGTAAATTAGAAGAAAACCTAGAGGTCCTTGGATATTGCAATGACTTTTTTAATGCAATACCAAAGTTAAAATCCATGAAATATTTGACAACCTGATTTCATTAAAATTAAGAACTTCAGCTCTGTGAAAGACAGTGTCAAGAGATTTTGAATATAAGCCACAGCCTGGAAGAAAATACTTGGAAAAGAAGTATCTAATAAAAGACTGTTATCCAAAATAAACAAAGAACTCTGAAAACTGAACAATAAAAAAAACTTTAAAAATTGATTAAAGAATGAGCAAAAGAACTGAACAAGGAATATACACAGATGACAAACAAGCATATGAATGCGTGTTCAACATCAATTTGTGTCACATGAGTAATGTAACCTAAAACTACAACGCAATAACACTTTTATAATACTGATGAGATGACCAGAATCTGAAACACTGACAACACCAAATGCTGACAAGGATGTGATGCACCAAATGAATTTGAAATTTATATCTACATAGAAACCTGAATTCTGATAATATTTATGCTTTATTTATAATGGCCAAAAAGTTTTTAGCAATAAAATTTTTCTTCAGTAAGTAAATGGATAAATAAACTGAGATACACCCAGACAATGGAATATTTTTTAGTTCTAGAAATAATGAGCTATACAGCCATACAAAGATATGGAGGAAATTTAAGTACATATTACTAAATGAAATAAATTGATCTTTAAACCCTACACACCATCTAATTTTATCTATCTTAAATTCTGGAAAAGTGAAAACTATAGAGCAGTAGAATAGTGGTTGCAGGTATTCAAAGGGAGGGAGAGATGAATAGGCAGAGCACAGAAAAATTTTAACCAAGTGAATTCTACATATATAGCATATTGTCCTCTCTAAATCAAACACTGATAATTATGGATAAAGAGAATACTTAATGTGTATTATCTTTAAATTTTGTATTACTCAAATAAAAGCAAAAAGTTGTAAAATAATAAACTAAACATAATTATGTCTATAATTCAGTTCAGTTCAGTTGCTCAGTCGTGTCCAACTCTTTGTGACCCCATGGACTGCAGCACAGCAGGATTCCCTGTCCATCATCAACTCTCAGAGCTGACTCAAACTAAAGTCCATCGAGTCAGTGAGGCCATTCAACCATCTCGTCCTCTGTCATCCCCTTCTCCTCTTGCTTAAATCTTTCCCAGCATCAGGGTCTTTTCAAATGAGTCAGCTCTTTACATTAGGTGGCCAAAGTATTGGACTTTTAACTTCAACATCAGTCCTTCCAGTGAACACCCAGGACTGATCTCCTTTAGGATGGACTGATTGGATCTCCTTGCATTCCAAGAGACAAGAGTCTTCTACAACACCATGGTTCAAAAGCACCAATTCTTTGGCCCTCAGCTCTCTTTACAGTCCA
>NW_011476074.1:0-1875 GCF_000754665.1 Bison bison bison | reverse complement strand
TTGGAAGAATGGCACTGAAACATGTAAAATATCATGTATGAAACGAGTTGCCACTCCAGGTTCGATGCACGATACTGGATGCTTGGGGCTAGTGCACTGGGACGACCCAGAGGGATGGTATGGGGAGGGAGGAGGGAGGAGGATTCAGGATAGGGGAACACATGTATACCTGTGGCGGATTCATTTTGATATTTGGCAAAACTAATACAATTATGTAAAGTTTAAAAATAAAATAAAATTAAAAAAAATATTACAAAAGAAAATGAAAAATCATTTGCTGCTTGTCACAATTTTTTTACAATAAAAACTCAGCAAACTTTGAACGGAAGGAAAGTTGTTAAATACAATTGATAATATCTATGAAAAAAAAACACAAAGATACATTTAACGTAACCTACTTAATACATGCTCATTATAATAGGAATAAGGCAAAGATATTTTTCCACAACCTGATTTAATGCTATAATCGATGATCAGTCCAATAAAATGTAGACAAAGTAGGTTATAGATTCAAAAGTTAGAACTATTTGCAAATAACATCGCTTTTTATTAAGAAAATCTTCATGAATCTAAAATTAACTGCTGAAACTAAGTAGGTAATTTACCAAGGTGATAGAATATAATGTCATTACACAAAATTTTAATCTATTTTGCTGTGTTTGGATCAAACTACTAGAAAGTGAACCAAAAAACATGTATTTTTAATAGCAAAAGAAAATAAAATATCAAGGAGTAGGTCCACCAAAAGATGTGCAAGAATTTTATTCTCTTGATCTGAAATTTACACTGACAGAGACATTTCTACAGCAAAGATGGGCTTATTTGGGATTAGCAGATAATTACAAATTGAGTTTTGCAACCATGAAGAGCATGTGTGCTCAGTCCCTTCAGTCACGTCCGACTCTTTGAGACCCTATGGATTGTAGCAATCCAGGCTCCTCTGTCCATGGGATTCTCCAGACATGAATACTGGAGTGGGTTGCCATCTCCTCCTCCAGAGGATCTTCCCGACCCAGGGATCAAACTCAGGTCTATTTTATCTCCTTCATTGGCAGGCTGATTCTTTACCACCAGTGCCACGTGCAAAGCCCCCAGATGAACCATATTTAAAGTCTCACTTGGCAAAAGAAGGAGAACACTTTGGTAAAAAGGAAAAGGAAGATGGGAGGGCAATATGGAACAGAGACCATGACTTTTCATTGGCTAAGTTCTTGCTAGGAATGAAGAAGATTTTTTTTTTCCTGTTTGGCTCTGTTGTTGCAGGACATGAGAATTCCCCATTCTGGACTCCCAATTCTGTTCAACTGAGATTTGTGTTTATTAAGTTTTACAATACTAAAGCTTATATAAATATAGAATTCATGGATGCATGTCATATACATGATTGTCAAGAAGCTAATTTGTCTAAGATTGATACATAAATTTGATATAATGCAATAAAAATATGAATAATTATTTTGATATAAATTGGCGACTAATTATAAAACTTACATAGAATTACAAAAGATTCAAATGACAAGAATAATTTTTTTTTAATTTTATTTTTTAACTTTACAATATTGTATTGGTTTTGCCATATATCAACATGAATCCACCACAGGTATACACAAGAATAATTTTAAGAGGGCGAATCTGGAAGACTTACTCCACATGACTTCATAATATCAGGAGAGTGCAGAGAAGGCAATGGCAAGCCACTCCAGTATTCTTGCCTGGAAAATCCCATGGACGGAGGAGCCTGGTAGGCTGGAGTCCATGGGGTCGAGAAGAGTCCGACACGACTGAGCGACTTCACTTTCACTTTTCACTTTCATGCATTGGAGAAGGAAATGGCAACCCATTCCAGTGTTCTTGCCTGGAGAATCCCAGGGAGAT
>NW_011476073.1:11259-13215 GCF_000754665.1 Bison bison bison | reverse complement strand
CAGCTCCAGGCAAGAACACTGGAGTGGGTTGCCATTTCCTTCTCCAATGCATGAAAGTGAAAAGTGAAAGTGAAGTTGCTCAGTCGTGTCCGACTCTTAGTGACCCCATGGACTGCAGCCTACCGGGCTCCTCCGTCCATGGGATTTTCCAGGTAAGAGTACTGGAGTGGGGTGCCATCGCCTTCTCCATCCTCAATAAGCAGTGCTGAGAAAACTGGACAGCTACATGTATAAGAATGAAATCAGAACACTCCCTAACACCATCCACAAAAATAAATTCAAAATGGATTAAGGACCTAAACATAAGGACAGACATTATAAAACTCTTAGAGGAGAACACAGGCACAACACTCTGCCACAAATCACAGCAATGTATCTTTTTTGACCCACCCCCTAGAGTAATGAAACTAAAATCAAAAGTAAGCAAATGGGACCTAATTAAACTTAAAAGCCTTTGCACAGCACAAGATATCATAAACAAGACAGTAGAAAACCCACAGAATGGGGGAACAATATTTGCCAATGAGGCAACTGACAGATTAATCTCCAAAACATTCAAACAGCTCAAAGAGGTCAATATAAAAAAACAAAAAACTCAATAAAAAAAATGAGTATAAGAACTAAATAGACATTTCTCTAAAGAACACTTAAAGATGACCAAAAAGCACATGAAACGATGCTCAGAAAGGATGATCAACATCCTTAATTGTTAGAGAAGTGCAGAAATACTACAATTGGGTATCATTTCACACCAGTCAGAATAGCCAGCATAAAAAATCTACAAACAATAAATGCTGGATAGGGTGTGGAGAAAAGGGAGCCCTCCTACAGTGTTCATGGGAATGTAATTAGGTACACCCACTGTGGAGAACAGTATGGAGGTTTCTTGAAAAACTAAATATAGAGTTGCCATGTGAGTCAGCAATCCCACTCCTGGTCAGTTATCCAGAGGAAACCATAATTTAAAAAGATACATGCACCCCAATGTTCATTGCAGCAGTATTAACAATAACCAATACATGGAAGCAACCTAAATATCCATCAAGAGACAAATGGATAAAGAAGATGTGGTGCACACACACATATACACAATGGAGTATTCAGTTGAGTTGAGTTCAGTCGCTCAGTTGTGTCCGACTCTTTGCGACCCCATGAATCGCAGCACGTCAGGCCTCCCTGTCCATCACCAACTCCCGGAGTTCACTCAAACTCACGTCCATCGAGTCAGTCATGCCATCCAGCCATCTCATCCTCTGTCGTCCCATTTTCCTCCTGCCCTCAATCCCTCCCTGCATCAGAGTCTTTTCCAATGAGTCAACTCTTCGCATGAGGTGGCCAAAGTACTGGAGTTTCAGCTTTAGCATCATTCCTTCTAAAGAACACCCAAGGTTGTTCTCCTTTAGAATGGACTGGTTGGATCTCCTTGCAGTCCAAGGGACTCGCAAGAGTCTTCTTCAACACCACAGTTCAAAAGCATCAATTCTTCAGCGCTCAGCTTTCTTCACAGTCCAACTCTCACATCCATACATGACCACAGGAAAAACCATAGCCTTGACTAGATGGATCTTTGTTGGCAAAGTAATGTCTCTGCTTTTGAATATGCTATCTAGCTTGGTCATAACTTTCCTTGCAAGGAGTAAGCGTCTTTTAATTCCATGGCTGCATTCACCATCTGCAGTGATTTGAGAGCCCCCCAAAAATAAAGTCTGACACTGTTTCCACTGTTTCCCCATCTATTTCCCATGAAGTGATGGGATCAGATGCCATGATCTTCATTTTCTGAATGTTGAGCTTTAAGCCAACTTTTCACTCTCCTCTTTCACTTTCATCAAGAGGCTTTTGAGTTCCTCTTCACTTTCTGCCATAAGGGTGGTGTCATCTGCATATCTGAGGTTATTGATATTTCTCCTGACAATCTTGATTCCAGCTTGTGTTTCTTCCAGCCCAGCGTTTCTC
>NW_011476073.1:4656-8632 GCF_000754665.1 Bison bison bison | reverse complement strand
AATGATGTTTAATCTCCATGTTCCTCTCCAATTCACTTGGAAGACATATCCCTACTCTTACAGTGGGTATTGCCAAGTTCTAGACGGGGTTTACCTCTCTGAATTCCAACTATCTTACTTAAGATTTAGGGATTTCTGCTGAATGGGTTCCTTATGGGGCAGATTCTGAAAACATTTAAGGTGGAGGCAGACAGAAATCCATTGGAAGATTTTCATTATTACAGGAAACAGATCCCATGAAGGGCAAAGCATAATTAGGGAATCTCAGGCAAGCTGGTACCCACTACTCTGGGAAGGATGACAGGAAACCTGTGACCTAAGAAAAGGTGCCCCCACAGGACAGAAAGCCGCCTTGAGGTTCAAGTCTAGATACAAAGGAAAAAGGGGTGTCTGCTCAATCCCTGAAGGAGCACTTGACTGTCTCTGACAGCCTAAAATGGTCTCCACTGACATCTGCTAGCAGAAAAGATAAATAAGAGCCTCAAGGGCACCTCATCGTGAAGATCTAGGCTTCCATGTGGGCTCCACATAAGGTCTCTGAGTGAGGGAGGAAGCTAGGCCACACAGCTGCCCAAACTGGGTGTTGGAGCTTTGTTTGCAGCAGTGACTGAGCGACAGCACACATATGAGAACAAAGGAGCTCTCACTCTGAAGTCGACATGTGCATCAACTTAAAGGCTGGGGAACCAAGACCCAGAGGTGTGGCCTGGGAGCAAAGGTCAATTATGAGCCCACTGCAGGATGAGTTTGTTTGTTTGTTTGTTTTTTTACCTTTTAAAATGATTTTATTAAAGGTCTTTATAGAGCCACATCCAGACTCCACATCCAGCTGCCAAGCAGACCCTGTCAAAACCAGCTGTAGCAGCAGTGCTGCAGCAACAGAATCAATTCAAGGAACAGAATGATGAGAACGAACTATTTTCTCCCCTCCAAATGACTTGTGGAAGAGGACTGTTTCATTGCTTAGGGAATCCTCTGACTTCTTGGAAAATTCAAGCGGAAGTATATAGAGAGGCAAGCCCTCAAGGGAAAATAGGATTTGCTGCTGAAATAAATATTTCAAGACCCCAAAGAAATAGAAATATCACAACTGTGACACTGTTCATACGCCATACCAAGAGGTCACACTTGAAATGAAATAGTTAATGTCAAGGTTTCTAAGGATCAAGATCTACATGTCCTGAGATACAGC
Source organism: Bison bison bison (assembly GCF_000754665.1). Taxonomy (NCBI): domain Eukaryota; kingdom Metazoa; phylum Chordata; class Mammalia; order Artiodactyla; family Bovidae; genus Bison; species Bison bison. Next base: position 7,440 of record NW_011476073.1, on the reverse strand, counting down.
ACCCACAGCCCACAGCAAAGAGTCACTAATTGGCCTTTGCTTGGCTTTCAGCTCTTTTTTATTTTTTGGCTTTCAGTTCTTGAGGGGGAACATCTCACCACCATTCTCCAAATTGCCTGCACCAAACTGGAACTCTCACTGGTCACGTAGCAAGTAACAGTTAAAATTATTTTTGGCTGCTGTTTAGTGAGAACTGGCATTTTAATGTAAACACTTACATATTAAAACCACTAATAACAGCATATTCTTCTGCAGCCCATCCAAAAACATCTTGAGAAAAGATGTCAGCACCTTGCTGAAGAAGAAGTCTGAAGACATTTCTTGATTCATACTTGACAGCAAGCATGAGGGCTGTTCTAAAACAAGAGACATGACTTCAGGCTCAGGAAGTTGAATCAACTTACTTAAACAGTTAATTTGATATGCTTTATGAAGTGAACATCTTGCCCTTTCATGAAGAACTGACCATATACAGGCTCAAGTGTTCATCTTTGCAAATTACCTCCAAGGCTAAAATGAAGGGACAGAAAAGAAGCCTCCTGTCCCACTGGGATGCCAGGTAGTAGCACTTACTATTTCAAAGTCTCTGATGGGGACTTCCCTGGTGGGCCAGTGGATAAGACTCCAGGCTCCCTATGCAGAGGGCCTAGGTTCCATCCTTGGTCAGGGAACTTGATCCCATATGCTGCAACTAAGAGTTCCCACAACTAGGACCCCATGTAGCCAAATAAATAAATGTTTTAAAAAAAATAATAATAAAGTCCTTGATGGACAAGAAACGATGCTGAGGTCACTTATCTGAGGCAGATGACTATTTAAGGGATAAATTCCCTATTTCTGCCTTAGTCTGATATATTCGGCTTCAAAGTTAGCTAGAGGTTGGGTTAAGGAAAGGCTACTTGCAGGTTTAAATAAAAAATATTGATAATAATGGAAATAAAAATTGTCATGGTGGCAGTTAATGATGTGGATAAGCAGGTGCTAGGTGTTAAAAATGAAATACTATATATAAAATATTTCTTACACACAGGCACCTTTGAAAGATGCATTACTATTTGCCTTTTGTATCAGGAAACTTATTTGCTGATGATAACTCTAATCGGTAGGAAACCTAGGAGTTGAACCTAGCCTGAATCTAAAGCCCATCATTTTCGTCTGTATCATTCACCTCTGAGTTGTCTTTGTTAAAGAAAATATTCATCCAATCAAAGCTATCTTTCTTGCTTCTACCTGCATTAAAAATGAAAATATCAAAATGTAGTAAAATGAGAAAGGGCAAAAACTGATGAGCCCACAAGATCTGGTGACCGTGAGTAATAATCACCTTTTTGTGGCTGTTGTTATTTAGTTGCTATGTTGTATCTGACTCTTTTGTAACCTAGTAACATCAGCATTCTTCAAACAAAGTCATTTAAAACAAAGAGTTATCCAAAAGACAAAATCAAGTCTTTTAGTTTTACTATGCATCTTATAAAAATATATACAGACAAAGTAGAGGTTAAAGAATTCTTTTAAAAGAATTAAGAAACTCAATACTGTCATGAGGTAAACTCAAAAGCAGAATCCATATTTCACAAAACTAATAAAACTAACTTGAAATACCTCAGCCATTACAAGATCAACCAACCAAACAAAAAGAGGTTGCATATGACATCAGTCAATATTGCAAAGGAATATGAATACTGCTATACATTCCTGATATATATTGTTCATGATTCCCAGTCAGAATAATTGATTTTCTACCTAAGTAGACCACAAATGAGTCTTCTTATTCATTTAATCTTGATATTACCATCCTAGAACAGCACTAAGGGTTTTAAAAAGAAAAAGAACAACAGTACCTTTTCATCTTATCAACCGCATGTATATTTGCTTCTTTCTTTACTAAAAACTCCACCATTTGCCCTCTCCTTTCACGTATCACAAGTAACAGTGGTGTCAGGTCATCCTGTAAAACAGGGAAAACCACTTCTAATGTACACAGTTAACCTATTTCTAAACTAAAATTAAAATCATGCAATATATTCTCTGAACTTCAAAATAAAAGTCAGAAAGTAAATAAAACAGAGCCCCCTCCTCATTGCCCTGTGCATTTTCTTTCTCTTTAATATGCTCCTCCTCTGGGCCTTCCCTGGTGGTCCAGTGGCTAAGTGTCAAGCTCCCAATGCAGGGGGTGTGGGTATCATTTAGCTACTGTATCAACTGCATATTTTAGGGACAATACTGAGGCAGAAATATGTAATACTATCTGTAGCATGCATAACCTATCCAAGGATGACCATGAGTAAACTCAAAAGGTTTACAGACATTCCAGAGGGAATATTATTCTCTACATGAACATGCAAAGAGAGATTTTTTTTTCTTTTTCAAAAAGTCAACTGTGGGAACCCTGTTTTACTGCTTTCTCAGAAATGTCTCCTGGAATTAATCTCACTCATTCTCTCTTTCTTGCTTGCTCTTCCCACCACCCTTCCTTAATTAGATGTTCTGACTGAGAGGTCAGCATTAGCTACATGCTAACTGCAAGGAGATCCAACCAGTCCATTCTGAAGGAGATCAGCCCTGGGATTTATTTATTTATTTTAATTTTATTTTATTTTTAAACTTTACATAATTGTATTAGTTTTGCCAAATATCAAAATGAATCCACCACAGGTATACACGTGTTCCCCATCCTGAACCCTCCTCCCTCCTCCCTCCCCATATCATCCCTCTGGGTCGTCCCAGTGCACTAGCCCCAAGAATCCAGTATCGTGCATTGAACCTGGACTGGCAACTCTTTTC
>NW_011476073.1:0-1945 GCF_000754665.1 Bison bison bison | reverse complement strand
AAAAACCTTAAGTGGGGGAAAATATTTGGAAAATGTTTTACCTTTAACAAGTGCAGTGTTATCATGAATACCAGCCATAAATGCATAAAGGAATGCTTTACTCTCTAATGCTTGAGAAATATCATGATTTAAAGTGAAATCTTAGACAATTTGGTTTCTTCAAAATACTTTCACTCAGGGAAGGCTGGAGCTTCCAAAGAAGGAAAACTGAGCCCACCTGTGAGAGTGGAGGGAGTTCATGGCGGGGCTGCAACTACAGGATGTCACGTGTGTCCTGGAGAAAGCAGGAAGGGTGGCTTTGCCATTACCAGCTCCACACGCACAGCTGCAACCCCACCGAGCAGCTCCCCAGGGCTGAGCGCGGGAGACCCTGAGGTGTACATCGCGAACCAAGTGGTCACCAGCACAAGTGAACGCTCTTGCTGGGAATCAAACATGATCTGACCCTCTTGGCCAGATCTCAGAACCCGGGTCCTGGAGGACTCAGGACTCCAGGCCTGCTGACTCCCAGGTCCACTTGCACTCATCTGGCTCCCCATCATGGGCACTGGGTCTCCTTCCTCCTCCAACCCACCCCCAGGGGCACCCCTTCTTTGAGCCACTAGAAGCAGCCACTTCTCACATCACTTCAGTTCCCCCAGGTCTTCTTCATTTGTGGGCTCTGAGTCTACCACCCACTCCTGGGCGTGTTCTGATGGGAAATCTTCCTTCTGTGGTAGACGGCTTGCTGGGAGACAGAGCTTTGCCCTCTCTGTGGGCTCCAACATTTTTCCCTCTGCAGTGACTTTGAAGTTGTTTCCATGGTAACAGGGCTTGATGGACACTATTCAGTTTACCTATTTGCATGCTATGCTATGCTATGCTAAGTCACTTCAGTCGTGTCCGACTCTGTGTGACCCCATAAAAGGCAGCCACCAGGCTCCCCCGTCCCTGGGATTCTCCAGGCAAGAGCACTGGAGTGGGTTGCCGTTTCCTTCTCCAATGCATGAAAGTGAAAAGTGAAAGCGAAGTGGATAAGTCGTGTCGGACTCTTAGCGACCCCATGGACTGCAGCCTACCAGGCTCCTCCATCCATGGGACTTTCCAGGCAAAAGTACGGAGTGGGGTGCCATTGTTTTCTCCGACCTATTTACATAGTTAGAAATAAAACACTTCTACCCTTGCCTGGAAAATCCCATGGATGGAGGAGCCTGGTTGGCTGCAGTCCATGGGGTCGTAAAGAGTCAGACACAACTGAGCGACTTCACTTTTACTTTCCACTTTCATGCACTGGAGAAGGAAATGGCAACCCACTTCAGTGTTCTTGCCTGGAGAATCCCAGGGACAGGGGAGCCTGGTGGGCTGCCGTCTATGGGGTCACACAGAGTAAGACAGGACTGAAGCGACCTAGCAGCAGCAGCAGTTTAAAAAAATGCTTTGCAAATATTTTGTAAATAAAGTTAGTTGAGATATACCTTGTTCCTGGCTTCTATATTGGCGTCACAGGAAAGCAGCTTTGCTGCGAGTGATATATTCTGGCAAAAGACAGCGTAGTGGAGAGTGGTGTTCCCACAGACGTCCATGACATTTGGGTCAGCACCATGCTCCAGCAGAAGAGTCGCACACTCCTCTTCTTGGCATTCTATGGCCTGTCAATAATGTGCCAAGAAACAGAGTGTAAATTCTAGGAATTCAAAGTAAACAGTCCACAAGCTTCACCAGTTTGCTATATATAAATGAAATGAATTCACTTTTAGTCTCAGTAGTTAAATCACATCCACCTCATGTGGACATGGTTCACTGCCCCATACCTTCATCAGCGCTGTCCTGTTTTCATTGTCACAGAGGTTAAGCAGGCATTTTCTCTCCAGGAGCAGAGTGACCACTCCTGAATGGCCATTGGCACAGGCCAAGTGGAGGGCAGTCCTATGAAAGCAAGAGGAGTTTTCAGGAAACTGTAGTGTTA
>NW_011476072.1:9424-17437 GCF_000754665.1 Bison bison bison | reverse complement strand
ATTAGCAAGGTGAAAAGACAGCCTTCAGAATGGGAGAAAATAATAGCAAATGAAGCAACTGACAAACAACTAATCTCAAAAATATACAAGCAACTCCTACAGCTCAACTCCAGAAAAATAAATGACCCAATCAAAAAATGGGCCAAAGAACTAAATAGACATTTCTCCAAAGAAGACATACAGATGGCTAACAAACACATGAAAAGATGCTCAACATCACTCATTATCAGAGAAATGCAAGAGTTATTAAAACTGCAATTTTTAAAATTTTCCTGGGTAAACAGTGGTAGAACAGGGACCAGTAAACACAAAAGGCAACCTGATCTCATTATTTATAAATCCCCTACTTCCTTCCCATCAGGACATTCTAGATGGGAGAGCAGAGTCTAGACTCTTATCTAAGTGGATGGTTCTGCCAGAATAGGATAATATCAGGTAGTTATTTGTTCTTCTCTATTAATTCCCACTTAATCACCACCTGTTCACTGTCAGTCTGTTTTGATCAGTCTTCTTAAAACTGGCACCTAGGCAAGTTTACAATTCACTCACAATCTTTTTCAAAATGACAACTATTATCCAAGAAAACTGAAAAGCATATAAGAAATATATAAACTGAAGGGAATAAAAAGCACAAACCAAAATCTCAGGACTTCCGTGGTGGTCCCATGGCTGGGTCTCAGTGCTCCCAGGAAAGAGGGCCTGGGTTCTACCCCTGGTCAGGAAACTAGATCCTGCATGCAGAAACGAAGCCCAGCTCAGCCAAATAAATAAATATTAAAATAAATAAATCCTCTTCTTGGCATTTCCCAACTGCCAAAATTCCAGCTTGACTTGCATTTTTCACTTGCTTGCTCCTTTTCCTTTCCTTTTACACTCTTAAAACTTGGGCAATGAGAGAGAAACTGTGTTTATATAAACCATTTTTCATAAAATGGGAATTTGTGAACAGCAGCAAGATTTCTAATATGTTTTAAAATGCTTTCGTTATGTTGAATTTTAAGACAAAGTCTACTGAGACAAATTTTGCTTTACTGTGTTATTTTAGACTGATTACAAAAAAAAAAACCTTAAGTGGGGGAAAATATGTGGAAAATGTTTTACCTTTAACAAGTGCACTGTTATCATGAATACCAGCCATAAACGCATAAAGGAATGCTTTATTCTCTAATGCTTGAGAAATATCATAATTTAAAGTGAAATCTTAGACAATTTGTTTTTTTCAAAACACTTTCACTCAGGGAAGGCTGGAGCTTCCAAAGAAGGAAAACTGAGCCCACCTGTGAGAGTGGAGGGAGTTCCTGGCGGGGATGCAGCTGCAGGATGTCACGTGTGTCCTGGAGAAAGCAGGAGGGGCAGCTTCACCATCACCAGCTCCACACACACAGCTGCAACCCCACCAAGCAGCTCCCCGGGGCTGAGCGCAAGAGACCCTGAGGTGTACATCATGAACCAAGCAGTCACCAGCACAAGTGAACGCCCTTGCTGGGGGTCAAACATGACCTGACCCTCTTGGCCGGATCTCAGAACCGGGGTCCTGGAGGGCTCAGGGCTCCAGGCCTGCTGCCTCCCAGGCCCACTTGCACTCACCCAGCTCCCCCTCACGGACACTGGGTCTCCTTCCTCCTCCTACCCACCCCCAGGGGTACCCATTCTTTGAACCCCTGGAAGCAGCCACTCTTCACATCACTTCACTCCCCTCCAAGTCTTCATCATTTGTGGGCTCTCAGTCTACCACCCACTCCAGGGCACGTTCTGAAGGGAAATCTTCCTTCTGGGGTAGACAGTTGGTTGGGAGACAGAGCTTTGCCTTCTCTGTGGGCTCCAACATTTTCCCCTCTGCAGTGGCTTTGGAGTTGTTTCCATGGTAACAGGACTTGATGGACACTATTCAGTTTACCTATTTACATAGTTAGAAATAAAACACTTCTACTCTTGCCTAGAAAATCCCATGGATGGAGGAGCCTGGTAGGCTGAAGTTCATGGAGTCACAAAGAGTCGGACACAGCTGAGCAACTTCACTTTCACTTTCCACTTTCATGCATTGGAGAAGGAAATGGCAACCCACTCCAGTGTTCTTGCCTGGAGAATCCCAGGGACAAGGGAGCCTGGTTGGCTTTTGTCTATGGGGTCGCACAGAGTCAGACACGACTGAAATGACTCAGCAGCAGCAACAGCAGCAGCAGTTAAAAAAATGCTTTGCAAATATTTTGTAAATAAAGTTAGTTGAGATATACCTTGTTCCTGGCTTCTATATTGGCCTCGCAGGAAAGCAGCTTTGCTGCAAGTGATATTCTGGCAAAAGACAGCATAGTGGAGAGCGGTGTTCCCACAGATGTCCATGACATTTGGGTCGGCACCATGCTCCAGCAGAAGAGTCACACACTCCTCTTCTTGGCATTCTATGGCATGTCAGTGTTGCGCCAAGAAACAGAGTGTAAATTCTAGGAATTCAAAGTAAACAGTCCACAAGCTTCACCGGTTTGCTATATCTAAATGAGATGAATTCACTTTTAGTCTCAGTAGTTAAATCACATCCACCTCGTGTGGACACGGTTGGCTTCCCCATACCTTCATCAGTGTTGTCCTGTTTTCATTGTCACAGAGGTTAAGCAGGCATTTTCTCTCCCGGAGCAGAGTTACCACCGCTGAATGGCCATTGGCACAGGCCAAGTGGAGGGTAGTCCTATGAAAGCAAGAGGAGTTTTCAGGAAACTGTAGTTTTACCGTTACAAAATAAATAATTGTTCCTGTGATTGAAAACATTCAATAGCATGCTATTCCTATTGCTCTAAAACAAATATTTTGTTTCCTTCTGGAGAAAGAACATTATATATTAGCATTAGCTCTTCTTAACACAGTAACGAAAGAACAATTTACTTGAATAGAATGACCATGACCTTGAGATTCAGCTCAACTTGGGTTTGAATTTGGCTTTCAGAGAAGCTGTTGCCTCTCTGTGCCTCAATTTCCTCATCAACAAAATGGAGAGAGAGAAGTAGTTCTCTCACAGGACAGTACTGCCATGCTTAAATGAAATCCATGCAAAGAGTTTTGAACTGTTCCTGGCACAGGTAACAGTTCAGTAACTGTTAGGTAATATAATCATACTTATTACTATTACTACTATTTTACAAGGACAACATCTCAATGAAGTCAAAGGATATCATACCTCCTTTGCAGATACATTTTGAGAATTAGAGACAACACTGTGCTTCAATGATTCTAATACCTTCATTTTCTGACATTTTAACGTCTCTGACATTGGAATGAAATTATAATTCACATTGTCTGTACAACTATAATTGGTAGCATTTTTGTTTGCTCATTTCTCATTTTTCCTGTTGATTTAATTACCATAAAGTCTTTTTGTCTAAGGTTGCTTCTTTTTAATTAAAATATAGACGATGTATATTATATATTATTATATATTACAGGTACACAACGTAATGATTCACATTTTTTATAGGTCATACTCCATTTAAAGTTATTATACGATATTTGCTATATTCCCCATTTGTACAATACATCCCAGTAGCTCGCAGGATTTTAGTTCCCCCACCAGGTAACAAACCCTGGGCCCACAGCAGTGAGTCTTAACCACTGGATAACCAAGGGACTCCCTAGATACCCTTGACTTCTGAAAAGGCTGAAAGTTGTCAGAAAATATCGATCATCAAAAAAATTCTAAAAAAAAAAAAATTGAAAGTGAGAAATCATTTTTATCTCTGCCACATTCCTATTAGTGCCAAAATGACACACCCTGTCTGGTAAGCCGATGTGCCTATAGACAGCTTGATCTACAGAGAGTTTTAAATTTTTTGTGTTGTTAAAATGTTAAATCAACATCCAGATTTCTTTTCTTTTTTTCTATTTCTTGTGTGTGTGTGTGTGTCTGTCTGTCTGTCGAAATCCAGGAAACTCCAGAATTCTTACTTTTGAAATCATTCTTAGAAAGGTCTTTGGGGTGGGAGGGAGGCTCACAAGGAAGGGGATATATGTATACTTACAACTGATTTATGATGTTATACAGCAGAAAACAACACAATATTGTAAAGCAATTATTCTCCAATTTAAAAAAAAATTAAGGTTAAGAAACAGAAATAGAAAAAAACAGAAGGTCTCTGTCAGCACATAAAAAACTGTATAAATAGGAATCTGAGTTTTATTCTGGTACTTTTCTCACTGTGCATATTTGAAATGTTTGATCCATACTCTATCTGAAACTTTTTGGTGAGATAAAAATTGAGTTACTTTTCTCTTTTACCAGGTTATTTCTCCACCATCTACACACAGTTTATCAGTTCTAAAAGAAAAGGTCATCAATTTCAAGTTCTAAAGTTTTACATACATTTGGGTATTTGGGCATTCTGTTGCATTCATTTATCTGTCTTTTCAGTTGTTAGTAAATGAACACTTTGTGGGCACTTATAGCACATTTTGATATCTATAAGGGCAAATCTTCCTCTACTATACAAAACTTTTAATTTCATCACAACAATTAAAGACAGCATATGTAACCCAAAATCTTTAAAACCATGAAATATTGATTTGCTTTAAATATAGAGAGACCATACACCCTAAGAAAATGTCTTCCTATTCAAGGACACAGCCAGCTTCCTATTTCAAAGCTGTCGTCTAAGGTCCTTCAGCAAAGAACACATATACCTAAGTGTACACTGATATAAAATGGATATTGAATTGTATCTGAAGGATTTTTAATCCAGAAGTTGATTTGGCATGGGAATTATTTTGCTCACTATGCAGTTTTCTGTAATATATAACCTTATGGTATAAAAAATGTATACATTAAAAACAAGATATTGACAACATCAGAAATCTGTCCACTGCCATGATCCACAATAGGCAATCCATGAAGAAGTGCTTTCATAAATTGCATGAGAAAAAATGTGAGAGCCAGAAGATTCAGAAGATTTCTTGAAGGCCATATAACTTGAGAGCTGTTACTCATGAGTACATCATGCTAACCCATGCAAATAAAAGTAGGAGGAAGAAAGGAAAAACAGATACTATTCATGTTTCATTTCATTTCTGTGATTACCAACATTCAGTTAAAAGACTTCAAAACTATCAGTAAAGCTCTATAAGGGGAATTAAAAGTGGGTCCAAAACCAGCTAAGGCTTTTTGCTGCCTATAAAGTCTGCGGGGTGCTGGATCCCAGGAAGGTATCCAGGAGCCTTGGAAGGGAAACTCACAGGAGGGATCTCTGCCAGGCCCTTCCGCCCCGCTTACCTGTTCATTTGTCCCTGTCTTTCAGGGAGGAGCCAAAGGGCGACACACCCTTCTTACTCCCAAAGCCAAAAAACTTCTTCATCTCAGAGCCTATGAACTCCAAACACACCTCACCTCACCCTCGGCTCTTCACAGTCCCCTAAACCCAACACGAGCACTACAGGTAAGCCAGAGCCGTCCCGCCACAAACTCGCAGATGGGAAGCTCAATGGTTTGGAATCTTTCATCGCAGAATGATCGTTGCTAAGCAACACCTCTAAACACATTGCCCATGCGCACAGAGCCCTGGCGTGCCAGCCCAGTGCTCATATGCAAGAGCTGTAAGTTCATTTCCTGAACGAAACAAACAATATCAATAAACCTTTACCTAAACTAAGAAGGAAAGAGAGGAAACTGAAATACAGAAATGAAAGTGACATTATAACTGTTTAACTGTCAAAACAACTATAGTATCCAAAGCAATCTACAGATTCAGTGCAATTTCTATCAAATTACCAATGGCATTTTTCACACAACTAGAACAAAAAATTTTACAGTGTGTATGGAAACAAAAGACCCCAAATAGACAAAGCGATCTTGAGAAAGAAAAGCAAGAGCCGACAGAATAAGGTACCCTGACTGCAGACTATTCTGCAAGCTTCAGTAATCAAAACAAAGTACTACCACAAAAAAGAAATACATTGAATGATCAATGGAACAAGACAGAAAGTCCAGAGAGAAACCTACTTACCTGTGGTCAATTAATCCAGGATAAAGGAGGCAAGACTATACAAAGAAGAAAAGACAGCCCCTTCAATGAGTGGTGCTGAGAAAACTCAACAGCTACATGTATAAGAAGGAAATTAGAACACTCCCTAACATCATACACAAAAATAAACTCAAAATGGATTAAGCACCTAAATATAAGACAGGTCCTGTAAAACTCAGAGGAGGATATAGGCAGAACACACTGTGACATAAATTAGAGCAGGATCTTTTTTCATCCACCTCTTAGAGTAATGAAAATAAAAACAGAGATAAGCAAATGGGATATAATTAAAGGTAAAAGCTTTTGCACAGTGCAGGAAATAATAAACAAGACAGACGACAACCCACAGAATGGGAGACAATATTTGCAAATGATGCAATTGACAAGGGATTAATCTCCAACATATTCAAACAGATCAAAGAGCTCAATATCAAAAAACAAACAACCTGATCAAAAAATGAGTATAAGATCTAAGTATACATTTCTGTAAGGAACACCTACAGACGACCAAAAAGCACATGAGGGATGCTCAGAAAGGATGCTCCACATCACTATTCTAGAAATGCAGAGATACTATAATAAGGTATCATTTCATACCAATCAGAATAGCCACCATCAAAAAATATACAAACAATAAATGCTGGAGAGAGTGTAGAGAAAAGGGAATCCTTCTACACTGCTTATGGAATGCACCTAAGTACACCCAGTATAGAAAACTCTATAAAGGTTGCTATAAAAACTAAATATAGAGTTACCATATGATTCAGAAATCTCAGTCCTGGGCATATATCTGGAGAAAACCATAATTCAAAAAGGTACATGCACCCCAATGTTCACTGCAGAACTATTTACAATAGCCAAAAAACTGAAGCAACCTAAGTGTCCATCAACAGAAGAATGGATAAAGAGGATGCAGTATACACACACACACACACACACACACACACATGGAATGTTATTTGGCCATAAAAAGAAATAATAATGGCATTTGCAGCAACACAGATGGATCTCGAAATTATAATACTAAGTGAGGTAACTCAGAGAAAAATAAGTATCACAGCACTTAAATATGGAGTTTAATAAAAATAAACTTATTTACACAACAGAAACCAACTCAAAAGATCTGAAAATCAAATTATGGTTGTGAAAGGGGAAATATGAGGGGAAGGACAAATTAGGAGATTGCGGTTAACATATATACACTATTTTCAAGTAGTCATGTATGGATATAAGAGTTGTACAATAAAGAAGGCTGACTGCCAAAGAGTTAATGCTTTTGAACTGTGGTGTTGGGAGTAGACTCTCAAGAGTCCTTGGACTGCAAGGAGATGAAACCAGTCAATCCTAAAGGAAATAAATCCTGAATATTCTTTGGAAGGGCTGATGTTGAGGCTGAAGCTCCAATATTTCAGCCACTTGATGTGAAGAGCTGACTCAACAGAAAAGACTGTTATGCTGGGAAAGCTGGAAGGCAGGAGGAGAAAGGGGACAACGGAGGACAAGAGGGTTGGATAGCATCACCAACTCAATGGGCATGAATTTTAGCTAACCCCACAAGATAGTGGAGGACAGAGGAGGCTGGCAGGCTGCTGCAGTCCATTGGTCGCAGAGTCGGACATGACAGAGTGACTTTCACTTTGAATATGTAAAACTTAATCATGCTGGTTTTTAAATCACTTAAGTTAGCTGCAGAGAAAATACTTAGTATCTAAAGTACTTAGATACTACTGTTTAAAAATAGTATTCAGGTCAGTTCAGTTCAGTCGCTCAGTCGATTCTTTTTGACCCCATGAATCGCAGCACGCCAGGCCTCCCTGTCCATCACCAACTCCCGGAGTTCACTCAAACTCACATCCATCGAGTCAGTGATGCCATCCAGCCATCTCATCCTCTGTCGTCCCCTTCTCCTCCTGCACGCAATCCCTCCCAGCATCAGAGTCTTTTCCAATGAGTCAACTCTTCGCATGAGATGGCCAAAGTACTGGAGTTTCAGCTTTAGCATCATTCCCTCCAA
>NW_011476072.1:4884-7737 GCF_000754665.1 Bison bison bison | reverse complement strand
CCTTAAATCTATTTCTCATTTCCACTGTATAATCATAAGGGATTTGATTTAGGTCATACCTCAATGGTCTAGTGGTTTTCCCTACTTTCTTCAATTTCAGTCTGAACTTGGCAATAAGTTCATGATCTGAGCCACAGTCAGCTGCTGGTCTTGTTTTTGTTGACTGTATAGAGCTTCTCCATCTTTGGCTGCAGAGAATATAATCATTCTGATTTTGGTGTTGACCATCTGGTGATGTCCATGTGTAGAGTCTTCTCTTGTGTTGTTGGAAGAGGGTGTTACCTATGACTAGTGCATTAGTACTACATAAATGTAGTATTTTTAAAATACCATATAAATTTTCATCATACACAAAAATGTTTCCCTTTAATAAAGATTTTCTCATCATGTTTAATGAGAAACAATTAAAATGTCATGAAAACAGTCCAGGAGGGAAATTTTTACTATTTATCTTTCAGATCATATATATTTTCTTCAAAATCCGTACATATTCTTTGATGTTTTCAAAAGAAGGTCCTGAGACAGATTTGACCCTTCTGTAGCTCCTAGAGGAGACAATCCATATTGAATCAAATTTAGCAGCAGCTGGAAAGAAAAAGGATTGCATTGTTTATCTAAAATACTTGAGTTAACTCAGTATTAGTAAAAAAAAAAAAAACTGAGATATTTCTAAGTGCTCTGAAAAATGAAACATATCTATAAATGACAGAAAACAAAATACAAGATTACAATTATATAATCATCCCATGGTCCCACATGTGGCTGAGTATCAGAGCTTCTGGCTTTCTCATTCTTCATTCATTTACTCAATAACTGTCTGCTAAGGTGCTGTGACAGACACTGGAATTACAAGATGAACGTGACCCAGTCACCCTGAGAAAGGATAATGCCATAAACTGTAAAAATAGATGAACAGACAGTTTCCATATGGAGTCATAAATACTAAGACAGATATACAAGACAGCATAAGGAACACTCAGAAGGGACAGCTGGCTTTGTGTCAATACTGCCAGCTTTTTGGTGGAGGTGCTATGGAAGTAGCTACCTGAAGGACAGGAAAAAGTACAAGAGTCAGAGGGGAGAAGCACGTACAAAGTCCAGAGGTGAGGAAACAAATCTGTGGGATCCTACATAGTCTGGCTGGTTAGACGCACAGCTTAGGGGCAGAATAAGGTGGTAAAGAGATAAGACCAACTACTTTGGAAGGACCCACATTGATGCAAGTGTCTGGAGCTTTTCCTGAGGGCAAGAGATAAACTAGTGACAAAGTCAATGACACAGAAATTATAAAGTCACCCACCAAGTGACAGCTATGCAAACATAACTACTTGAGTCTGGGTGTTCTAGCCTTAACGCCTACCAGACACTTGAGACGTTGATGAACTCCATGCTTTCTGAGAATGGTGTCAGGGTGCAGATGGGCAGTTCCACAGTGATGACAGTAGTAGAGAAAGGATACAGCCAGAAATAAATAGAAATACATAGATCTTTTGTGATTTTTTAAAACTATGGAACATGATGAATAAATGAGGAAGAAGAATATTTTTCACAATGACTGCTCATGCTTTCACATTTTTCATTAGCTATGTGTAAGAAAAAAATATTTAACATAGCATCTGTAATCCAAACAATGGAAAGAGATGCCATTTATTGTTTACAGTTTATTTCAAAAATCAATATCTAAATTTAATTCATACATTTTGGCAACATACCTTCTCTTAGTTCTCTAGTTATACTCCTGTCCAACTCCTGCTACATCTGAAATAATTCAAATATTATTTATCTTTAAGTTAAGCAAGAGATATTATCATAGGAATGTTATACAGCTTACTAAATGTGACATTTAAATAATACTTTTAGAGACTAGACCTAACTTGAAGATTACTTACGTAGAAAAATAATCACATAAATAAAAGAAAATGCATTCCTACTTATTCTGCTTATAAATAACAGAGAACATATATATAGAATGTTAATCTTATAGAAGTACAATAAATATCAGTCTATCGAGTACACATAATTTCAAAGAATTAGAGAATGACCCATGATCCTAGAAATGACCCACATGATTACTATCTTCTCCCCCTAACAGCTCCTGCCCTAAGTACATATTTTTGAGACCTTTATTTTGATTTCTAGGTGAGGATCCTGTTCAAATGGAGGAAGTAGTTTGAGTTGAATGTTATTAAGCAGAACACACCTGCAATTTTCTTTAAACTTTTCCATTTAACAAAAAACACAGAAAGGTGAGAAAATTATACACAAGAAAACAATGTACCAGCAAGTTTTTATTCTAAAGGTGTTTAGTGAGAAGGATTAACACATAACTGTTAGTTTCCCAACTATGTCCCATAGAAGGGGAAGGTCCCACAGGGGTCACTGCAGGTTTGTGGAACTGAGAAGTCACAAGTGCAGGACCTCTGGCCATTCCTTTGGTTAAAAGGCTTTACACTTATCTCTGTTTTATATAATACGGTTCCACACACAAAAAAATTTTTTAAGAAAGTTTGTAATTTTTTTAAATTTTATTTTATTTTTAAACTTTATATAATTGTATTAGTTTTGCCAAATATCAAAATGAATCCGCCACAGGTATACATGTGTTCCCCATCCTGAACCCTCCTCCCTCCTCCCTCCCCATACCATCCCTCTGTGTCATCCCAGTGCACTAGCCCCAAGCAGCCAGTATCGTACATCAAACCTGGATTGGCAACTCGTTTCTTACATGATATTTTACATGTTTCAATGCCATTCTCCCAAATCTTCCCAGTTTGTTTTTTTGAGAAAAAAAAAAAAACATTTTTTTTTTTAAGGTATAAGAGTCATGATTTAGGCAAAGTTCATAATTCTACA
>NW_011476072.1:0-2195 GCF_000754665.1 Bison bison bison | reverse complement strand
CCCCCCCCACCATTAGTCATGTCACCATACTATTTCTAGCCACTATGTGAATTATCCTGTCTTTCACTCCTGTGTTAATTGCCCCCAATTTCACAAGCATGCCTTAATGCAGTGTGCTGCTGCTGCTAAGTCACTTCAGTCATTTCCGACTCTGTGTGGTAAAACTTAAAAGGACACAGTATTAATTGTTTGTCTTAGGCTGCCCTCTAGTAGTGACCATCTAGTTAGCTTTCACTTCCTACTAATCTCATGAACTGTGCTCTATAAAAATTAGGCTTTGGAGACAAATTAATGAACTAAATTTACTTTCTGTGATTCTGTGTTTTGACTTACTTGTCTAGTTTACCTTCCAATGACTTTCTAACTTCTAGTTCTACTAGGTAGAGTTGCTTATATGTTTCCAACTCTACTTTATGAGAATCTTCTTGGAAAGTTTTCACCTTGGAGAGTTCAGATTCCAAGTCTTTAATGCTGAGTTCCATCTGACTTCTTATGGAAGCATTATTCTTCTCTTGTAACTGCTCTAAGTTCTCCTGAGATGCTGCTTTTATCTAAGGCAAATTTTAAAAGATAACATTTTAAAGATAATCATTAACCTGGAAAATTGCATTCACTCCCTTTACTTTTGAGTCAGTGATTCAGAAAGCAATTTTAAAAGTAGAAAAAAGAGCAGAATTTTAAAACAATTATCATCAGTGTGAAGTGAATTAATGTGAATTATAAAATTAAAATGGAATTATTGTTATAGTGGTGCTTATATAATCTGATAATTCAAAGAACAAGAGGATCAACTTAAAATTTTTAAAAATTGAACAAGACAACTTAAAAATAATTCAAGAGGATGATACCAGTTCTAAACCACAATATTTTCTTTTCCTCCTAGTAGTCTTGTTTTATACCAATTGGTCTTATAAATGAAAGGATTCCCTAGTGAGAATCATTCTGATAGGTCAATTTGGTGATAACTGTGATGGAAACAGAAATATTTAAAGGGAGAGACAAGTGTCCCCTTCCTTCCAGAAAACTACCAAACCAACTGCTCTAAGGGAAGTAGAGGAAACACATAAGCTGTATAGATCCAAAATCTAATTTACAATGAGGTGAATTCAAGCACAAATTAACCTGCAAAAATAGGTTGACTTCCTTTTTATTTCTCTATGAGATCCTGTCTCACCCTTTCTTCAGTCTCCCGTTTATACTGCTCTACTTGACTGTGTTCTATCATATTCATTTCTATATGACTTCTGAGGTGCACTACTTCTTGCTCCAACTTCTTTTTATTCTTCTCTAGTTTTTCACATTTCTTTTGCATTCCTTTTATAGATAATAACTCCTCTCAAAGAACTTGATTTTTTGCATCCATGTGCAGACATTTTGAAGATGCAGTTTCTAGCTCTGCTGTAAGATCGTCAATCTGCAAGAATAAAACAATACTGTTTGGTAATGAGGCAAGTGGACTGAGCACAGCCTAACTCAAACCCAGGATCAAATAGGTACGATGGTATCTGTACTGTAGAATGTAGGACCAGGGATTACTCAGAGAATCAAGAAAGAAGTTCAAACCACCAAGAGTCACAAAATATATTCTTCACTGTCATCATCTTTGTCACACAAGATTTGCACTTGATTTTACACTCTTTTCTATTTTTTCTCCATAAAATGACTACAAGTCACCTCTTAGTAGAATGTCTCTTACTCCTTCCCTCCACCTTAACGCCCCATGTTTTAAAGAAGTTTGAGGGATACTGTATTGAGTTATCTAGGGCTGAGTTAATAAACGCTTCCCAAAAGAAGATTGTGAAAATAAGACTTTCATTAATAAATCTTATAAATATGGATTCTAATCCCATAAGTCTTTTTCTGAACTATGAATAGTTTTTGCTAGTTTGAACTGCATTCCAAAGAAAAATAATTCAAAAGGTTAAAGAAATTCCATCTCCTAATAGCTCAGTGAGATGATCCATACATTTTTCTGAACAACAACAACAACAACAAAATGCCTCATTTTTGTAACCATTTGTTACTTTCCACAGAACAGAGCATACCAAAACAAAACAACAAAACAAAATTTAGAGGGAATTTCAGTAGACACCGGGGTTCAAAGAACTTTCCTTTAGACAGAATGATTACACGGTAATTCGAGGTGAGTGGGGGTGGTGGTATTGAAAGTGTCTACAAATTCTTTGACATTTTTC
>NW_011476071.1:22020-23564 GCF_000754665.1 Bison bison bison | reverse complement strand
TGGGTGGGTGGGTAGATGGGTTGATGGGTGGGTGGATGGGTGGCTTGGGTGAGGCAGCTCCCGCACAGGAGGTCTGGCCCTGAGGACCAGCTCTCAGGTGTCAGGCAGTTCTCCTGGGTGCCCAGCGGGCTCCCTCTGTGCCACCTGCTCAGAACTTCTTTCCTCTCCCAGGGTGACATCCAGCAGCTGCTCCTCGTCTCGGACCACCGGGCGGCTTACGATTACTGCGAGCACTACAGCCCCGACTGTGACACGGCTGTCCCCGACAAACCCCAGTCTCAGGACCCCAACCCAGATGAATACGTGAGTCCTGGTGGGGCCTGTAGCCAGACCTTGGGAGGGTCGGGGGTGGAGGGACACAGAGGCCACGGGACCCCCGTTTCAAGTAAACCCACTGGGTGAGACGACAGTCGGTCCTGGGGACAAGGTGGATCCCTGACTCGCTTTACGAAGCGCTCTGTGCTCCAAAGCGACTGAGTCACGGAGGGTTGGTCAAGAGCATTTCACACAAGTTTCTGGGTCAGGAGAGCCAGAGCCGGGCTCAGCACCTGGGCGGGCGCTGAGCGAGCGGGAATGCTGCAGGTGCCCTCGGGGACCGTCTGGAGCTTGTGGGTCAGGAGGGGCTCAGCGCTGTCCCAGCACAGCGATGGGTGCTCTGACCCCCGGAGCAGCAGGAACTGCGAGGGCCAGCATGTCCCGAGAGCTCCCGGATCGAGTCTGATGCCGCCATCTGCCGACCGGGACTGGGGTCTGGGGCCAGCCCGGCCGTCCACCCACCCCCACAGTCCAGCAGCTCCCCAGCTGACTTGATTGTCAGTTCTTTGCACCATTTTCAAATCCTCTGTCCTCCCTGCTCAGGTTTGACTTGTTTCCTTTAAGTAAAATTCGGGCCTGCCGTTCACTTCTCCGCTGGGCGCCCCTTTCACGAGCAGGCAGGAGACAAGCGGGCGCTCCGTGAAGCTCCGGGGTCCTGGCTCAGACGTGTCTTGGATTCAGTCACTAAGCCGTGTCTGACTCTTTTCCACTCTCTGGACGAGAGCCTGCCAGGTGTCTCTGACCCTGAGGTTTTCCCAGGCGAGAACACTGGAGCAGGTTGCTGTTTCCTCCTCAGGGGATCTCCCCACATCCCGAGAAGGGAGTGGACAGTGCTCCCCTCTGGATCCCTGCAGACAAGGCCTCCCGGCCACCCCCATACAGAGGGCAGTACCCTCCGTGTCGTCCTCCGGGAAGTCCCTCCTGTGTGGTCTGGGCCTTCCGTGGAGGTCAGGGGGCCCCGGGCGGCAGCGGCATTGCCAGCAGAGCCCACGGTCCGGCTGGCAGTCCCGGCCCTCGAGCACTCAAGGTCAGAACATCTGGACCTTTCAGAGGGCATGGAGGCCTGTTTCCTCCCCAGGACTCCCCGAGGGGCTGACTCTGCTCCCCGGGAGCTGGGGTGCGTCTGTCAGGCCCACAGGGTTGGCGCCTAGGGCAGGGCACGGCTTGTGGGGTCCGCTCTTACTGGCTGGGCCCGCAGGGGAGACACAGGCTGGCGTCGCAGCGGGGCG
>NW_011476071.1:19177-21150 GCF_000754665.1 Bison bison bison | reverse complement strand
GGACCGAGGGGCCCCTCGCCCCAGTCCACAGGGTCCAGCTGGCCGATGGGTCTGCCTCCCTCTCCAGCCTCGGAGGAAACCCCAGACCTGGTCCCGCCGCGCTGGCCGCCCCCCTAACCCTGCGTGCCTGTGCCCGGCTCTCAGGAGCTGACCCAGCCCCCGACGGAAGCCCCTTCGGCGCCCAGCACCACCGAGGGCCCCGGGAAGGAGGAGGACCCCGGCATCGGCGACTACGACTACGTGCCCAGTGAAGACTACTACACGCCCCCGCCTTACGAGGACTTTGGCTACGGTGAAGGCATTGAGAACCCGGATGAGAACCCCGACCAGCTCCCGGACCAGGGCGCCCGGGCCGAGGTTCCCACCAGCACGGTCCTCACCTCCAACGGCTCCAACGTAATTGCGTCCCTGCGAGCGGGCTGGGCCCCTGGGCTCCTCCTCCTCTGCCCCTCACTGTGCAGTCCCGGGGTGGCGGCCCTGTCCCCCTCCCCACCACACCTGGCGCTTGGCAGCCGGGCATGTTAGATGCTCCCCGGGGCCCCACGAGTTTAGAATCACCGACTGGCTGGGTGGATCTCAGTGTTGCCAGCGTTTGATCGGCAGAATGGGCAGGACGAACCCCAGCCTCCAGGTCTCGCAGGGTTCAGGTGGCGATGGCTGAGGTCACACATGTTTGCAGCTGTGCTCTTGTCTGTGGCCTGGGAGGGGGACAGGCCCACGAGCTGGGGGTCGGACAGGCAGACGAGACACGACCCGACCTGAAATCTCCGCTGGTGACTGACCTTGGACGGTGATGTCCTCATCTTGAATGAAGCCAGTGGTCTCACTTACAGCCTGGCGCCCATGAGGCCCCCCCGGGGTCGTTGCCTTGTTTCCAGGTTAAAGAGGGGTTTGGCGCGGCCAGGGCACGTAGCGGACGCTTGGAAATAGCCACTGTGTGATGCTGAGTTCTGGATGGCCAGAGGGCACACACGGGGCTGTGGTGGGCTCAGATCCCTCTGCCAGCAGGCATGGGGTTACAGACATGTTACCCCAAGGCCCTGGGCCTGAGGCGGAGCCCCTGGTGGCTGGGGCTCCCCAAGTGCACGGGACAGTCTGGGGTGGCATGGCTGTCCCTGTGCAGCTCTGGTTTGTCACGGGGTCGTAGGGGTTTGGGGCGAGTTTCCCCTATGAGAGGAAGACAGTGCCTCCCAGGAAGTGAGCCCCCAGGCTCCCCATGTCCTGTGACTGGGGAGGCCACAGTCCTTTGAGCCTCCTGGCCAGGGGCCTGTGTCTCCTACCCGTTACCTGGCGTCCTTCTGGTGAAACCCTCTGCCCTCCCCCCAGCCGGCCCCGCCTCCGGAGGAGGGGATAGATGACCTGGAGGAAGAGTTCACGGAAGAAACCATCAAGAACCTGGACGAGAGCTACTATGACCCGTACTACGACCCCACCATCTCCCCATCGGAGATCGGGCCAGGCATGCCTGCCAACCAGGACACCATCTATGAGGGGGTGAGTGGCCGCAGAGGGCACCTCCCTGGGCCTCGGGTGGGGACCCCCTGCCTCTTCAGCCATACGGATCTGGTGTAACCTGAGCCTTTTCCCTCCTCCTCCTCCCCTCTCTCTGCATCTCATGAACCCCAGATGGGAGGGCCTCGGGGCGAGAAAGGTCAAAAAGGAGAACCCGCCATCATCGAACCGGTAAGACACTTTCTTATTCTCTCTCTGGAACCGGCAGGGTCAGGGGTCAGGGGTCGCATCCTGGGGGCTTGTGGCGGGTTAGGTAGGATGGGGACCCTACTCTGCTCCCAGGGGACCCCCGAACCTCTGTGCCCCGGGCCACCGTGAGGAACCACGTGACCTCGCGGATGCCACGTGCTGCTTTGAAAAATCCCTGGGCAGGAGAAGGGTCTGGACCTCGACTGGAGAGGGGTGTCTGCCGAGGTTCAAATGCGTCAGGACCCTTGGTGCCGCACGCCCAGGATCCAGGC
>NW_011476071.1:17145-19077 GCF_000754665.1 Bison bison bison | reverse complement strand
CCCCCCCCCGCCCCCAGGGAGGGCAGAGGGCGTTAGCAGGCCGCGTGGGGACCTGGAGCTGCAGGTCCCGGCCGGGGAGGACCTGTTTTCCCTGCAGCTGGTGAAACAGGTGAGCTTGGTTTTCAGCCCCCTCTAGGGGATTTAAGAAAACAGCTCCACGCCCAAACTCCCATTGAATAAAACTGCTCTGTGCTCGGCGACAGGGCCGGGGGCAAGTTGAACAAAATGACCGTTGATGATGCCTTGACCTTGGGAATAAGCTCCGCATGCCCCTCGTGGGTTTGTGGGTGTTCGCGGGGTCCCACATCCTCTGCCCTCAGGGAGCCGTACCTGGTTGGGAGCACCAGGGCCCAGCCCGTGGCCTGAGGCCCCGGCCCTGACCCAGGGCGGGCAAGGAGCCATGTGATCAGCCGGAGGAGGAGGGCTGCCCTGCAGCCGTGTGTGGGGGGCACGGCCTTGGGGGCCGGGAGGATGCTCTGGACGTGGGATCGGGGAGGTCCTGGCTGCCAGGGTCCAGTCCTGACACGCCCCCCAAAAGCAGGAGGGTCACCAGCCTGGGGCCCGGGGCTCGGGCTTCCTCTGCCGCCAGCACCCAGGTCCTGGTGGCTGATCCCAGGGCGTGACTCAAGTGGAGGCTCCAGGGCCCCCCTGATCCCGGGACCCCTGGCATGAGACCTGAGGCGGCGCCCGTCCTTCTGTGGAACTGGGAAGGCTCTTTTGGAGCGTCACCCCCTCAGAGGCACCGGGAGCCAGGGGCCAGGGCGTCAGGACAGGGGACTGGGTGACGGTCGTGCTCTGCGCTTTCCCCACCCCTGGCCTGTCCCAGCTCCCGTGGGGCTGCAGCCACTGGGCACACACAGCCTGTTCTCAGGCTCAGGACACCCCCTTTCCAGTGCTCCCCGAGGATCCAAGGGAGACAGGGCTTGTCTGGGGTGAGGGATGGGGGTGCAGGGGAAGGGGGCAGGGTGCCAGGGTAGGGGCCCAAGGCCAGGTCGCCCCTTGCTCAGCGACATGAAGCATCCTGACACCAGGATGTCCGACTCTGGGAGGGCCTGCCTGGCATCTCGGTCCGGACGAGCATCCTGTTCGCCCATCCCCCAGCCTGGGCTGCCCCTGTTCGAGGGCCGTAGCGTCCAGATCTGGATGGAGGCTGGTGAGGGGGGCGCGGGGTGTCCAGGCTCCACTGCAGAGGGCGGGTGGAGATGCAGGCTGAGAACAGAGAAGCAGTCCAACACAGCATGTCTGCAGGACGTCTGGTCCAGCCTCTTCCAGGGGGCCATCTGATGCGCTCTGGCCCCATCATTCCCTCCAGCCCAGCCCCTAGCCTGTTCAGAGTACCCGTGGGGTGAGGCCAGTCCCTCTGGGGACACCATGTAAGCAGTTGGAACATCTCAACCTGGAGCATCGCTGGCTGTCCTCAAGTCTTAGCTTCCCATAAACAGAGGGCCGAGCCCTGGGAGACGGCGGAGGTGGTCTTGACACATCCCGGCCTGTGGAGGTCAGGGGGCTGCTTGCTGTCCCTGACCTGCCCCAGTGACCTCCCTCCAGGGCGTGTGACTTGCTCTCCACGGAGATTCCCTGTCTCCCTTGGAATCAGCTCCTCTCTCTCCATCCATCCATCTCAAGGATGTTTCCCGCCAGAGCTGTTTCCCACTGAGATCCAGTACCGGCTGTCATGGGTCAGCATCGCCAGTGGCTCGTTGAAATGACAGGACCTCCCCCCAGGGTGGGGGGGACTCAGGTCAATGAGACCTGGTGCTCCAGGCTGCGCTGGGCCCTCAGGGACCTGGCGTCTCCCCATCCAGTAGCCCGAGTCACCTGGTGAAGGCCCATTGCAGGCATGTCCAGCCTCCTCCGTGGGTTTAAGGAAGGTTTTCTGGGCCCTGCTGCTTAGCAGATGGACAGCCCGCCCTGAAGAGTTGTGTGGAGCTC
>NW_011476071.1:15363-16251 GCF_000754665.1 Bison bison bison | reverse complement strand
CCTGTCTGAGCTGTCGGCCCCAAGGGGCCTCGGCCTGTGACCCCCTTCCTCTTGTCCCCCTTGAACCCCCAGGCTGCCGTCTCACCTTCACTGGGCCCTCGGCCTGGGGTCACTGCCCCCTGGGCTGCCATCACCGAGGCCTACCTGGGCACTGCCCCCTGGGACAGGAGGCCAGCAATGGGGCCAGGGGCTGGCCCCCTCTCTGTCCTCTGGCTGGAGGTGCTCAGAGCTTGGTCACTGCGGCCCCCACCACAGCCCCACGGCAGAGGCTGCTGCTTCAGACCCGTGCCCAGGCAGGGGATGTGGACCCAGAGGCCTGGTCCTTGGTCCTGTGGGCCACCCGGCCTGGAAGCTGTCCTCGGGGCTGGGGCTGGGGGGCCAGGTCCACGTTTCGGGATGGGGGAGGCCATCCTAGGGGCTCAGACACTCTCTCTGTCTTTTCCAGGGGATGCTCCTGGAGGGGCCGCCTGGCCCCG
This sequence comes from Bison bison bison, assembly GCF_000754665.1. Taxonomy (NCBI): domain Eukaryota; kingdom Metazoa; phylum Chordata; class Mammalia; order Artiodactyla; family Bovidae; genus Bison; species Bison bison. The sequence goes on along the minus strand of NW_011476071.1, from coordinate 15,775 downwards.
AAGGCCCCGCGGTGAGTGTCCTGTTTTATTTCCTGTGACTTGTACGGGGGTCCTCGGGGGTGCAGGGAGGCCCCTTAATGCTCCTGGGTGGAAATCAGGAGCGGACGCCCTGGGGTGGGCACCCGTGCCCACCCGCCCGGCTCCCCACCCCACCCCTGCCCTCTCCTGGCAGGCGGGCACTGCCCTGTGACTGCATCTTTAACTGCCTGATTTCGTGTTTAATTCTAGGGTCTCCCAGGACCTCCAGGAACGATGGGTCCCACAGGCCAAGTGGGTGACCCTGGAGAAAGAGTAAGCACAGCCCCTGGGATCCCGGGCTCTGTGGCCTCACCTGGGCATCCCCCCCGCGTGGGGCCGGCCGTGTCCTCACACGCGCGCGTGACCACAACACACCGACGTCCTTCCCCAAACT
>NW_011476071.1:9702-15263 GCF_000754665.1 Bison bison bison | reverse complement strand
TGTGCTCTTCCGATCTACCTGGCCACCTCTCACGCCACCCCTTACTGCGCCTGCTCTCTTCTGACGTTTAGGGGTGGACCGTTGCCTGGCCCTGAGCTGGGGACAGCGACACCTGCAAGGAGCTGGGTCGTGAACCCTGGGGGCTCTGGGGGAGGGCGGTGCACGGCACTGGCCCCGCGGCCGTGCATTTGTGGGGCTCACACTCCGGTGCCTGGGGCTCCCGGGCCCGCGGTGTCCTGCCCCTCACTCCAGCTTCCCTGTTAGAAATCAAGCGACAGACGCTGGAGAACTTGCTCTGGGTCAAGGGGCCTGTCTCCGGCCGCCCTGGGTGGCTGCAGGGGAGACGCGGGCTGAGCCCTGGACGCTGAGATTTCGCTCTGACACCTCGTGGGGGTTTGGGGGTACTGCAGCCCTGTGGCTTCTCGTCCACCTTGACTTTTTCCTTCTTGTTTTCCTGCTGGTCTAATGAACGCGGATGTGAGTGCTGCCAGAGTCAGCGCCACTAACTGGGTGTGGCTGTAGGTTAGGGGCCCTGGGAGCGTGTCTGCACCTAAGAAATGCCTGGCACACGGCCCGGGGCAGAGCGAGGACCTCACGGTTTTGGGCAGGACGTAGCTGGGGTCTGCTTCCGAGGGGGTGTCTGGCTGTCGGGCACCATGGCTTTGAGGCGATGCTCCGGGTGGCGTGAGGTGCCGCCCGCAGACGGAGCAGGGGGCCGCGTGGCCTGAGAGGGCAGCCGGGTCGCACGGGGCACCAGACGGGACTCTTGCCGTGTTGCTTCCCTGAGCCCGTGGCTTGGGGGCCAGAGTAGGGGCCCTGGCTCTGTGGTGGCCTGAGTCACGCCCAGCCTCCCCACGCGTCCATGCAGCTTCCTGCTCGGCTACAGCCGAGTGAGTGAGACAAGCAAGTGAGGGGCCTGTCCTCCCCGCCCAGGACCCGGGATTGCCGTCTCTGAACCAGCTTACTCCACAGGTCTGTGTGAGACGGGGCGACAGCCGTGTCCCCTCACAGAGCATCCTCGGATGGACCCAGCGGTGGGCTAGGTTCAGACGTCAGCGAGAGCAGACGTCTCTCTTAGACGTGGGATGGGACGCCGTCCGCCGGGGCCACGGATAGCACAGACCACGTCTCCTGTCAGCCTTGGCATTGCTTCGAGTGCCCGCCTGTCCACCTGGCACATTCCCCAAGCATGCACAGCGCTGGGCCCTGGTCTGGTGCTGAGGATCTAAATGCTCCTGAAACACCTGGGGAGCGGGGGCCCCTGACCGTGGAAGCTGGGCCTTTTAGAGCTGAGCTCTCTGGAGTTCGAGGCAGGGTCCAGGAGACGGGGACCAGGGTGGGGTAGGCAGAGCCATCAGCTGCTCTGCAGCTTGCTGTTCTTGGAGTTGGAAGGGAAGCCGGCAGCCCCCCGGCCCTCCCGGGCCCCTTCCCAGGGCTGATTCCAGGAGCTGAGCACTGCCCACCCTCGGGGCCAGTTCTCTTCCAAGGATCGTCCCTGCTCACAGCTCAGCATCCTCTCAAGCCCGGATCTCCTGGTAGTCAGCTTGTTAGCCATGAAAGAAGCTGGATGCAGAGTCAGGACCCTGTGCTGCCTCCTGCCAGCAGGGCGACCTCAGGATCCCCGTGGAGGAGAAGGAAAGCTTCACCCTCTTGGGCTTTGTCTGTGGGACTGCAAACTAAACAAAGACCTTAAGAGGAGAAAAGATAAAGCATCTCATTAATATTTCTAATTTCACACGTACAGAGGGCTTCATACAGAAGTGAAAACCTGATAAGTGATTAGACTTGGGAACTTATACACCATTTTATCAAAAACCACTGCACTGTGGAGAAGTGATTGAGAAATACATGTGGGAGGGGGCAGAAACTCGCAGACGGTGAGGGGGGCTTCAGGAAGGTCTGTTTATGCAGACTCACCTGAGGGCCCGCGGTCCCTCTCGAGTGATGGGGTTTCTCCCTTCCCGTCATCCTGGTTCGGGGGGGGTGCTGGAGAATTCCCACCACCTCGCAAAGGGAAGCGTGTGTCCTGCTTTTAGGCTGACCGGGGGAGGGCAGCGGCCTTCCCCGCATCTGTGAGTTCTCAGCTGAAGTGGCATGTCTGGCGTGGCCTGTTCTGATCGCCATCATCTGCTTGGCCCCACGTGCCTGTCTGCACCTGAGAGCTGCTCGCCAGGGAATCTGCAAGATCCCCGCCCACTGCCCCTGCCTGCCCTGATCCTGGGACTCTGCAGCTCTTCTTTTTTTCAAAATGAAGTTACTTATTTCTTTACGTATTTTTGGCTGTGCAGGCGTTTCTCCAGTTGTGGAGAGCAGTCTCCTCTCTAGCCGTGGCAGGCTTCTCTATTGCAGAGCGTGGGCTCTGGGCACGCTGGCTAGATTTACGCTTATGTCTGAGGACTGGACATAGCCCGGGTCCCTGCCACGCGGCCAAGATGCAGCGTCCACTGAGGCCCGTAGGAAGCTTCCAGCTCTGCAAAGGCCGTGGCAAGTGACTGCGGCTACCCACAGGGCAGACTGTTGTACCGTCTCCCGCCTCCTGGGGGCTGGGTGTGGGGCTTGGCCCCCCGGTGTCCCTGGGTGCCCGGGACGTCTTTCATGGAGCCATCCTACTCGGGACACCTGGTTAGTCACCTGCTCTGCACAGCCGGGTGTCTCCGTGAGGTCCCGGCCACAAGCCGTGGTGATGCGGGCCTTCCCTGGGGGAGGTGGGACCGTCCTCTCTGTGAGCTGCTCACCCCCCTGCCACGTTGTCATGAGGCCTCACTAGCATGGAGCTGGGGCCACCTGAGTCTCCTTGTTCACCCTGAACCCCCTGGAAGCCGGAAGGACCCTTTTTCATATTAGGGAGCATGCGGGGTGGGGGTCATCCCGAGAGGCGTGGGCTGGAAGCAGAAACCCCCAGTGTCTCCCTCCAGGCCTGTCTGGCCTCCTGGGCTCAGAAGATGTCAGTGAGCTTGTCTGGGACTTCCCGGCCCTCTCCTGCTACAGGGCGTGACCAAGGCAGTCCTTGGGGGAGGGGTGCAGCTTCCCCCCAGGCTCTGGCCCCAGCCACAAGGGTAGCCAGTGTTCAGATCTAGATCAGGAAGTGACCACTGCGAACGCCTCTGGCCTCCCCCAAACTGCGACTGTGCAGGAGCAGACCTGAGCGAACCACCCCGACGCTGAGGGTCTGAGGGCTGATGCGGCCCCTCTCTCCTTTTCCCGGCCTCTCTGAAGCGGGAAAGCAGAAGTATCCCAGCCTGAAGACTCGCCTGGTCTCTGGCGCTCCCCACCCAGCCTGCTGCCTCTCTCTGTTGTGGGCCGCGGCTGGGCTCTGCAGCCGGACATGAGCCCCGACCCGCCTGCTGCTGAGTCGCGGGCTCTGGATCAGCGGGGCTGGAGCCGGCAGCCGCTTTCACAGTGTCTGAGCTCTCTGTTCCCTCTTGTCTGCACCAGCGCGACGCCAGGACGGCCTTGGGAGAGCCCTCTGTTGACCCGGAAGGGCCCTTGTGTCTGTGCCTGGTCCGCGTGTGGCCTGCCCCGCAGCACCAGCGCTTTACAGCGTCTGCCTGGCCGGCTCAGGGCAGCGATCAAAAGACACACAGAGGCCAGGCGGCTCTTCTTAGGTCGCCCTGAACCTGGTGGCTGGGCCGAGCCCTGCGTCCGCCACAGGCCATGGACAGAGCGGCCCTGTCCTCAGCTCGAGTCCAGTGGAGGGCGGCGGGGCGGCTGGGATGCAGACCCCTATTTTGGCTTGGGGGGCAGAGTCTTTGAGACACAGACCCCAGGGCCTGGCAGAGTTTGGCTGACAGCTTTTTTGAGCAGCGCTGAATACAGAGAATACAGGCGTGGCGCTGCATGGGACTCGCATCAGATTTTAAGGTGTCAGGAGGATCCCTTAAAACAGGGGGGTTTCTCCCACAGGCAAGCCTTCCCTCTCTTGCGGGGTTTCCAGACTTTTGTCTGTCTACCAACATGCTCTTGGGAGTTGTTTTCAGTGTAGTTGATAATGTCAGCACAAGGGCAAAGACGCTTTGGGGCCCAAGGTTGAATTTTCACCCCCACGACTTAGAAAGCGCAGGAGGGGGTCTTAGTGGGTGAGGGGCTGCCCCAGTGTGCTTCCTGGTTTCCAGCACACACAAACACACACACGTGCGAGCCCGCACGACATGGGCGTGGACACTACATGGACGGCCTCTCATCCCTGGGACACACGGACTCTAAGCTCTGAGTCGGGGGTTTGCGTCGGGATCGACTCAGAGGCAGAAAGCTCAGCGGTGAGCAGCTGTCAGGGTAGAATTTCCGAGAGGAAGTCTGGCTGGCAAAGCACATCCTGGGTTTTTCTTTTTTAAGTAAATTTTATCCTCTGGGAATTTATTTATTTATTTATTTTCGAAAATGGCAAGCAAGGACCATTTAGCTGTGCCTGTGAGCAATAAAAAGTCGGGGTGGGGGTATCGCAGAGACCCTCTGACCCAGCAGTTGTGCTTCTGAGCACCCGCCTAAGAAAGACGGTGAGAATCTCCCCTGGCGGTCCAGTGGCTGGGGCTCCGCACCCTCACTTCTGGGGCTCAGGTTCCATCCCTGGATGGGAAACTAAGATTCCACGTGCCGCATGGTTCAGCCAAAAAAAAAAGAGGGAAGAAAGATGCCTGAAGCTTCATCACGGCAGCCTGTGTCCTAATGAAAACTGGACTCAAACATGCATCAGAGGAGGACGGATTCAATCAGTGAGGAGCCTGTGAGGGCGGGGACCTCTGACGCCATTGGAAGGAGTGAGGCCGAGCTCGCACATAGACCTGAACGTGCGGCAGAGGGAAGGCGCAGGCTGCCGGACACGCGTGCAAGACCATCTCCTTAAAGGGGAACCGCCCCCGCCGCTCCGCCCGTGGACTCACAGGCGTGATTCGTATTGCGTGTTCGGTGCGTGTGCTTCCGGCCTCCCTGGGCACCTACAGGCTTTTATCCTCGGCTACTCCTGGAGAATCAAGAGGGAGCCTTCACGTTCCGCTTTGCAGGCGTCTGTTTTCTGCCACATTTCACAAGAGGAGGGATCGGCCCTGGAGTAAAACGACCGCGAAGGAGAAGACGGGCGGGTGGGGGTCCGGCCCGGGCCGGGCGTGCCCTTCTCGGCCCATCTGGGGTGGACCCCTCGTGCTTGGTCCTCTGGGCCGGGGCTTGGGAGTCAGTTGCGTCTGCCCCGGGAGCGTCACGCTGCAGTCGTGAGTGCCTGCTGCCTGCAGGGCTCCGCCGGCACCCCGCTGTGGGCCGGTGGCAGTCCCTTTCACTGAGGGGCGTGAGCTGCACTTGTCTGCACGCGAACCTCGCCCACGGCAAGCTGCTTGGGCGTCTGCCTCCGTGAAAAGCTGAGCGATAAAAACACTTTTTTGACAAGAAGCCGTATTATTCATGTTCAGGGGTCTTTGCAGGCGGTGCTAGTGGTAAAGAACCCGTCGGCCAACGCAGGAGACATCAGAGACGAGGGTTCGATCCCTGGGTCAGGAAGCTCCCCTGGAGAAGGAAATGGCACCCCACTCCGGTACTCTTGCCTGGGGAATCCCAGGGACAGAGGGGCCTGGTGG
>NW_011476071.1:6524-8986 GCF_000754665.1 Bison bison bison | reverse complement strand
TGTGCTTCCCGCGGGCCCTCGCTTCGCCCCCTCACGTCGCCCCAGTCCAGCTCCCTCCCGGGCCCCGACCCACTCTCCTGCCTTCTGTCCGCAGGGTCCCCCTGGACGCCCAGGCCTTCCTGGCGCTGACGGGCTGCCCGGCCCTCCTGGAACCATGCTTATGCTGCCTGTGAGTGTACCTGCGGGGGTGGCGCTGGGGTGGGCAGGCTCAGGGCTCAGAGTTGGGGGGGTCCCTGGGCTGCTTCCAGGGGTCGATCCCCTGACCACAGATGGGCTCCAGCCTAGGCCAGCCTTCCTGTGGAGATAGCTCCTGGGAGTGTCCTGCTGGCCCGGCAGGGTGGACACCAAGGTCGGGGTCTCCACCTCTGACAGCATCCAGGGCGGGAGCAGAGCCCAGCTCTGCAAGAAGCTGTGTGGCGTCCATCTCCATCGCCGCACACCTGCCCTCTCCCTTGGACCCCTGAGCCACCCACTCCCTCCTTGAATGTGACCTGCTCCTGACCCTAGGGGTCTGCAGAGGACCCGGGCCACCTCCCTCTCGGGGAGCCCAGGCCGGGGGGGCGAGTGTGGAGGGCTGGTCTGGACTGACGTCCATTTCTCCCTGAGCCCATGTGCCCCTCCGCATGGGCGTTGGCACGGGGCAAGCCCAGGCTGGGAGGGCGAGTGTGGAGGGCTGGTCTGGACTGATGTCCATTTCTGCCTGAGCCCGTGTGCCCCTCTGCATGGGCGTTGGCACGGGGCTCTGGGGTCTCAGGGAGATGCCATGGATGCTGGGGTAGGGGAGAATCCCCAGAGCTGGAATTGTCGGGCAGAGACGGGCAGCCCTGTGCGGGCAGTCGGGTGGCGTAATAAGCAGGGGGGAGGCCCGGGACTGGAAGCTGCCAGCCAGCCCCCCCGAGGCTCTGCTGTCACCTGAGAGGCCGCTGGACACCCTCAGCCCTGGGGTCAGAATGGACGCCCACGTCCGTGCACCCCCAGTGACCCCAGTCTTACATCTGCAGTTCCGGTTCGGAGGGGGCGGCGACGCGGGCTCCAAAGGACCCATGGTGTCCGCGCAGGAGTCCCAAGCTCAAGCCATCCTGCAACAGGCCCGGGTGAGTGGGCTGGGGCATGGGGGGCGGCTCGGAGCCCAGCTTGCAAGGTTGCTGACTTGGGGTGCTCACCTGGGACTCAGGAGCCCGTGGGGGTGTCCAGTCATCCCTGTGCATTTGGGGGCCCTGGTGAGCACCAGGAGAGGTGGGGGAGGCTTCTCCGGGGTCCCTTGTCCACACCAAGGGCCCAGGTTCCCAGATATGGACATGGCCGCTGAGCCCCTCTGGCTTCTGCTGACCCCGTCTTCTTCAACCATCTACTGCCTCCCCCCCGGCTCTGGGATGGACAGACCCCACGTCCTCCTGGGGGGCCCCTTGTGATGAGGCTGGGCCGAGCCTGAACCTTGGGGTCGGGGCAGCTGGTGGGCTCCAAAGCCCCTCGCTCAGCCTGAGGGTCCCAAGGAGCCTCCTTACCACTCTGCTCTCGGCAAACGAGCTGATGAGTGAATTGCGTTTTAATTGACGAGGCTCCAGATTGCTGATTGCTGTTGACAAGAGCAAATGCCACCCGGCGTGGTGGGCCATCCTTCCTTGGAGTGCCCGTAATGGGGCGTCGCAAGGAGCTGCTGAGGAGTCCCTCGCTTGGTGATATTTATGTAGCTCTGTCACCGCGGATAGATGCTAATGATCAGAGTGCATGGATAATGAATTACAGGGCAGCGAGTACGGAGTCGTTGCCATGGAGCAAATTGCTGTGTGATGCAGTCAGCAGGCGACAGACCCCATCCCCTGCCACTGGGCTTATTGACGGGCCGGCCTGGCTGGCCTTTGAATCTGTGGGTGTGTTGACTGAAGCCAAGTGGGTGATGGGCTCCTAAGATTTTGTAACACAGAATCTTCCAAAATTGAAATGGCATCATGCAGGGAACAGTTGCACAATGGGTGTGGAAGAGGCCCTTTGAGAAAGCGGGCGGGAGTGAGCCTCAGCAGCGGGCAGGCAGCGGGCACCTGGGCAGGGTTGCAGGGGTGCCGCCCGTGGCTGGGGCAAGAACTTCATTCACCCCTGAAGGCTCCCCGATGTAACCCCCGGGCGCTGGAAGTGCCTCTCGGGGAATGTGTGATTCAGCTCCTGCGCAACACATGCCCAGCCAGCCCCCCAGGGCAGCCGCGTTTCATGCTCCCTGTGAGGGTGTGGGGCTGATGGCGGGGCAGGTGGGGAGAAGGAAGGGTCAGCCCAAGGCTCTGGGCACCCACCCCAAAGTGGTGAGTGGGCACCCACCCGGCTGCCGCCCTGCTGGTGCTTGTCGCTGGGAGCCCAGAGGATTGGAGGAGGGGGGTCCGGGGTCCCTGTGACCTCCCTCCACAGAGGCTCCTGTCCTTGGCCTCTCACACCGGCCCTTCCCACCTGTCAGGACAGGTGAACCAGCCGCT
>NW_011476071.1:4962-6424 GCF_000754665.1 Bison bison bison | reverse complement strand
CCAATGGGTCTCACTGGGAGACCGGGTCCCATGGTAAGTCATCTTGGGGTGTGGGGGTGGGTGCCGCCCACTGGCCCCTGCCCATCAGGCTCCCAGCTCACCGGGTCAGAGCATCTTGCGGTGGTTGGGTTGGGGGGGTGTGCCCTGAGCACCAGAGGCCTGGGCTGCCCTCGGAGCAGGGAAGCCCTTGCACTTACACTGACCACGACTCTGCCTGACCAGCCCAGGGGCTCCCAGCCTCACCAGCCCGGGGGCTCCAAGCCTCTTTCTTTTGAGGCTGTTTACCATCCTGACCAGTTCAGCGTGAGGCAGACCCTGATTCCCGCCCGACTCCTTGGGCAGCGTGTGCCGGGCATCCCAGGGCCAGGGAGAGGGGTCTCCGGGGGTTTGTGTGGCCCTTACAGTTGCAAGGAGCCGGGGCATCGAGGTGCACAGGGCCCTCTCTCTGTCCCTGGGAGGGGGTGGGCTTGGCCCCTGGCCCTGGGGTGTATTTCGTGCCCTCCCGGCATCTGGCAATCTTGCCCTCCAGTGGACAAGGGTGTCCACACACGGCCCTGGACTGCGGGCTGTGACGGACGGTGGGCAGATCCGTCCTGGAGAGAAGTGAGCGTGTGCTGAGCCCAGGGGTCCCCCGCGTGCCCGTCCAGGGTTTCCTTCCAACCCGGGACGAGATGCAAACCAGTTAAAAGACTGCTCGTCCCTCGGGATGTGTCCAAGGCGGCAGGCGGGCTCTGTGGGGGCCCTGCCCAGGCGCAGCCCCCGGTCCTTCACCCCCTCAAGTCCTCCCCAGCCACCCCCTGCAGCCTGTGTACCTGTGCTGGGCACCCCCTAACCAGGCGTGTCTCCCCAGGGCCCTCCCGGGAGCGGAGGTCTGAAGGGTGAGCCAGGAGACATGGGGCCTCAGGTATGTACCCCGGGGCCGCCTTCTCTCCGGGAAGATGGAGCCCTGTCACCGCCTCTGGTCAGGGAAGCGGAGTGTGGGGAGCTGCCCTCTCTGATGCAAAGCTGGAGGCGGAGCAGCCGTGGGGTCCGGAGCGGGACTGCGCGGGCTGCTTCCCATCCTGCCCTGGCTCAGGGCCGCGGACCCTGCGCCTGTCTGCGTGACGCCACGTGCTGACAGCTGGGCGGCCGGGGGGATGAGCACGGGGTCCAGGCTTGGCTTTGTCCTCCAAGAAGCGGACACGCTACTGACCTTTGCCCTCTGATCCCGGACAGGGTCCGCGGGGTGTGCAGGGCCCGCCTGGCCCGGCAGGAAAGCCTGGGAGAAGGGTGAGTGTTTCTCGGCGGGAGTCGGCGCTGCGTTTGCGGTGGTGGTGCTGAGTCTCGCTGGCCGGGCTCCCCCGCTTTCAAAGGACACGTCTGTGTCCAGGGCTGGGTGGGTCCCATCCCACTGCAGCGAGCCCCCCTGCACCTAGCCTCTGTCCGGAGCATCTGAACACAGTCCAACGTGTCCTTTTAAAGC
>NW_011476071.1:2061-3105 GCF_000754665.1 Bison bison bison | reverse complement strand
CGGGTGCCCGCTGTGGGTCCTGAGCGAAGCTGGAGCCCTCCTGGTCTCAGGGAGCTTTGGTGACAAGATGAGAAGCTCCTGAGTCTGTCCAGTCGGTGACCGTCTTGTTTCAACAGCAAAAAGATTTCAGGCTGGACTAGCCTTCCCTCGTGTGGTTTGCAGCACACACGAGGCGGGCAGCTGGGCCCCAGGAGGCCCCCTGGGTGGCGGGAGGAGGGCTGGCCGGGGAGCCGGGGTGCCCGAGGGCCCAAGGGCAGTGCTGAGCCGTGCACCGCACGAGAAGGTGCACCTCCGGGGTGTGGGCGCCGCTCTGGGCCCTGGCGTGTCGCGGTGAGGGGCACAGGCAGCCAGCGGGCGCGTGACTGCATGTGCACGCACACTCACGGACTCTGCAGCCCTCAGCGTCTGAGGCCTCAGCGTCTCCGTGGACAGGTCTCACTGTCTGTGGCCCTGGGACAGAAGCCATTTGTCTCTGTGTGGCCTTGGTTGGGGTTTTGGGAAAAGAGATGGGAACGTGGACCCAGGGCTGTGGCTGGTGTGCTGGGGGGTGGCCAGTGGGGGCCCTGGGTGTGCAGATGCTGTGTGGACCGCCACCCGGGGCCCACAGAGGGGCCGTGGGGCCTGCGCTGAGCTGCCCTCTGTCTTCCCCGCAGGGTGACCGCGGCTTCGATGGCCTGGCGGGGCTGCCAGGGGAGAAGGGCCACCGGGTGAGTGAGTGCTGTCTGGGGGCCGTGGGGAGAGGTGCTATTGAGGGCCCTTCGGGGCAGGCTTAGGCTTCGTGGGGGGCCGGGCCCTCGATCCCAGGGTGGTCGCTAAGTGAGCCTCGTGGAGGGGAGCTGGACATGGACAGGACGTCCTGGGGACGTGAGCTCAGCCCACGGAGGGCCCAATTCTCCCCAGCTTCTGACGGCGGAAGGGCCACCAGGGTCCGTCCCTCAGGGGGGCCAGGCAGCAGGAGGCCCCCTCTGCTCAGGGGCCTCCACACCGTCAGGAAACCCGACAGCTGCCCTTGCGGGGGCGGCCGGAACTCCCTGCACCACTAAA
>NW_011476071.1:0-1475 GCF_000754665.1 Bison bison bison | reverse complement strand
GGCGGGGAGGCGGGGGCGTCAGTGGGCTGCACCCAACTTCCTTCCGGTAGACACGGCTCTTGGACCTTGAAGCTGACGGATGTGGGCGTCCTCAGCCCTCTGACTGGTTGCCCCAGGGCGTGATCTCTGGAAAGCCATTGTAGGGGAGCTGATGAGCTCAGCATCTGAGCGAGGGGCAGATGGAGGCCGCGAGGGACGGAGTGCGGGCTCTGCGGAGGGAGGGAGGCGGAGAGAGCCCCGAAAGTGACTGTCCTTGCCATGGAGGTGGGGCAGACTGATGGGTGTGTGTGGACCCAGCAGGGAGGGATGCTGGGGGCCTGGGCTTTGCCTCCATCCTCCGTCTGTCTGTCTGTCTGTTATCTATTTACCTCTGGAGAAGGAAATGGCACCCACTCCAGTACTCTTGCCTGGAGAATCCCATGGATGGAGGAGCCTGGTGGGTTACGTCTATTTACCTATCTTTAAATTTCCTGTCGTCCGCCTACGTATCTGTGCGTGCATCTCTCCATCTGTGATCTGTTAATCACCCATCTCTTATCAGTTTATGTCTCGTCTGTCTGTCTGTCTGCCTATCTTTAAAGCTGTAACTGTCATCCATCATCTTCCCGTCTCTGTCTGCTTTCTGCCAGGCAGTTTATCTTTCGTCTCTCTCTGCACCTGGCAGGTAACCAGGGATGTTTTCTGCCCGGGGCTGTAGTCTGTGAGCCCTGACCTCACCTTTCACCTCCAGGAGTAGGACGCGCCGGGCCTTCCCTGCTGGCGCAAGGGCTAGTAGTAGCCCTGGCATTTGCTGAGGCAGCCCCGGGCCGAGGCTCTGGCAGAGCTGAAGGGAGGGCGTCTCTCTGGGGCCCAGGCCGCGTGGCGTGTCCATGATCTCTGCCTCTCTTCCCCCCACAGGGTGACGATGGGGAAGTCGGGCCCAGAGGGCTGCCTGGGGAGCCTGTAAGTGCATGGACCGGGTGGGATTCTGTGTCTCTCGTTGATGTTCTCGGATCGACTCAGGGCCCAGATTAAACAGGGCTCAGCCTTGAGACAGACGAATCTGGGGACTCTGGGGAATGGAATGGGGGACCACGGGGAGGTGAACAGGGCGACGCTGAGGAGTCGGTCTGAGCCTGGGTCAGGGAGAGAACTGCAGGGTCCAGGGTCCGTGATGGAGGGCCCCGGGGTCAGCGTGCACCCGCTCGCTGGGACTGAATCACCCCCCAGGTGTCTGCTTAGCCTCCAGGGAGGCTCATCCATACCACACTCCTCTAAGCCTGGCCTAGGCGATGCCTTCTGGGTTATTAACTTCTGAAAACATTTATGTGAGTGGGTATTAAAACCGTGAAGCACATTTAAGTGGCAACGGACGTGGGGACAGTTGTCTCTTGTGCGGCGTCTGAGAAGGTTCTGTCAGAGTGAAGGGCCCTTGAAATCAAGCGCCGGCTGGTGTGGGGTGGGGAGCGGCCACGACGGCAGGCAGTGACCTCCTG
>NW_011476070.1:14782-28214 GCF_000754665.1 Bison bison bison | reverse complement strand
CAGTAGTATATTGGGCGCCTACTGACCTGGGGAGTTCATCTTTCAGTGTCTTATCTTTTTGCCATTTCATACTGTTCATGGGGTTCTCAAGGCAAGAATACTAAAGTGGTTTGCCATTCCCTTCTCCAGTGGACCACATTTTGTCAGAACTCTCCACCATGACCCGTTTGTCTTGGGTGGCCCTACATGGCATGTCTCATAGTTTCATTGAGTTAGACAAAGCTGTGGTCCATGTGATCAGATTGGTTAGTTTTCTGTGATTGTGGTTTTCAGTCTGTCTGCCTGCTGATGGAGATGGATAAGAGGCTTATGGAAGCTTCTTGATGGGAGAGACTGACTGAGGGGGAAAGTGGAGAAGCTTAAAAGGCTTAAAAAATGTTTCTTGCATATGAAAATGTAGCTTCTTTTGGTAGATCATTCATTCTTAGAATCTGAAACTAGTTTTTTTGGTGATGAAAAATCATTGTCATTTTTTTAGCATGTGAATGTTGTTTAATCCGTTCAGTTTTTTCTAGAAAAAAATTTCAATTTGATGATTATTCCAGACTTTTAATCCAGACTCTATGCCTTTAGTCTTTTGGGTGTTTTACTTAATAACATGAAACCTTTTTTTTTTTTGACATAGCAGTTACTATTTTCTTAACACTAAAGATATGTAAAGACATGCAGATACTCTAGGTCTCTCTGGAATGTGACCTGTGATCAGCATGAGGAGTACTTTGTCCTTCACCCTTGAGTTGGATTATGTGTTGTCATATATACCTTCATGCTTTATATTTTTCTTACAGTAGGAGTACTTTATTGCCCTGTTTAGCCAGGACACATAATGCATGTATCATGTATAAAATTGAGGCTTTATCACTCTGACCCATGGTGTCATAATTAATTTCTTTATTACCCATTGTTTTGTTTTTGGTGTTGAATTAAAGCTCTCTTTAGAGCTTTGAAGATTACTTATAAGAGTTAATTTACCAAGAGTGACTTCTTAATATAAAGTGCCTGTTTGCTTATTGAGCATTACTGAGGTTTGTTCTATCAAAAGAAAATAGAGAGATTAGTGGAGCTTTCAAATTATTTAGGGCTTCCCTTATAGCTCAGTTGGTAAAGAATCCATTTGCAATACAGGAGACCCCAGTTTGATTTCTGGGTTGGGAAGATCCCCTGGAGAAGGAATAGGCTACCTGTCTGGTATTCTTGGGCTTCCCTTGTGGCTCAGTTGGTAAAGAATCCTCCTGCAATGTGGGGGGATCTGGGTTTGATCCCTGGGTTGGGAAGATCCCCTAGAGAAGGAAAAAGCTATTCACTCTAGTATTCTGGCCTGGAGAATTCCATGGACTTTATAGTCCATGGGATTGCAAAGAATTGGACAGGACTGAGCGACTTTCACTTTCAATTTATTTATTTAGTAAAAGGCCAGGCATGCCAGGTACTTATGCTGCTGCTTTGTGGAGATTAATGAAACAGTTAAAACCAAGGGTCCTGATGAAAACTTATAAATGATTAAAAACCTTCCACACTGGATATTGTATTAAGTACATTATTTTAATAAAGTAGTGTGCATCATTCAGTTTGCATTTCAGGAAGATGCCTTGTCATGTCTGCTACTAAATTCTGTGGGTGTCTAGAGCTGAATCCATATGTAAATCTGGTAAAAGAAAGAGGCTTCCTAAAGGCAACTTAGATGCATGATACTGGATGCTTGGGGCTGGTGCACTGGGACGACCCAGAGGGATGATATGGGGAGGGAGGAGGGAGGAGGGTTCAGGATGGGGAACATGTGTATACCTGTGGTGGATTCATGTTGATATATGGCAAAACCAATACAATATTGTAAAGTTAAAAAATTAAACAAACAAACAAAAACTACTTCAAACCCCCTAAGTCATAGGATTGGATGAAAAGGCCTTCGGGACACAGTATCTTAAAATAGGAAGGAGAAAAATGTGAGTTAATGTCAGGATATCAGTGACTATTACATTATTTTTTCTACTTTTTAAAGTCATGTGTATTACTTTATTGAAATGGGTACATTTTTATAAACTTTAATTTGCAGGAATGAGAGACCCCAACCCTCCAAGGCCTTTCCTTTACTGTCAGACCTGGTGAACTGTTAGCTGTGGTTGGACCTGTGGGCGCAGGAAGGGTAAGTTGTGATGCCTTTTGTCAGCCTGATGCAATGCCACAGCCCCTGTTCAGACCTCAGAGTGGAGCCCAGAGCTGAGTGTGACTCAGTTTGAGCTAGAATTGGGTATATCTAGAAAGGTGTTTCTCTAAGTACATTAGTTTTGCAAAAAGGTTTCATGGCCAAATACATCGGGATAAATGCACATTGTGTTTTCCTTCTTGATGCTTCATGTGACATGGTTGGGAACTGCTCGTGGGGAGTTTGGACGTCTCAGTGAAGGAGATTATCTATGTGGCAGCTGTTCAGGATGGATGGAGACAGTGGGGACTTCTTTTTGTCACAGTGGCCCCTCCAGGAAGTCTGGAGGTGGTGAAGGCTCTTCCAGGAAGCTCTGAGCATTTCTTCATGTGACTTGACTTGGTCCCATCAGTGCACATTAGGGAATGTGCAGCCATGTACTGGAGCTAAAGATATAGACATGAGCCAGATCTTGACACCTCTGTCCTCCAGAGGCAACCAGGTTCTGGGGCAAGACAGATATGCAGGCAGACTATTTCAGCCCAGTGTGGTGAGTGCTCTGATGGTGTGGACATAGGCATGTCATTTCTCTGTGTTACAAGAGATATGAAGGACATGTACATGTGCACTTAGTGTCCTGTGTTTTGTACAACAAAATACAGAAACCTAAATGTGGGATGTGCACACGAGAGGGTAATGATTTCCTCCATGAAGGAGTTTTTTAAAAATTTATTTTTAATTGGAGGATAATCGCTTTACAATATTGTGTTGGTTTCTGCCATACGTCAGCATGAATCAGCCATAGGTATACATATGTTTCCTCTCTCTTGAACCTCTTTCCCACCTCTCATCCCATCCTACCCTCCTAGGTTGTCACAGAGCCCAGGACTTGAATCCCCTGGGCATGATGGACTTCTGGTCTTCAAATACATCAACCTCAGAGTTCTTTTAAATAATAATCTTCTGATATATTTTTCACACATAGTTATCAATTTTTTAAATATACTTATTTATGTGTTTGGTTGCATTGGGTCTTTGTTACAGTGCATAGCATCTCTAATTGTGGCATGTGGGCTCAGTTGCCCTGGGCATGTGGGATATTAGTTCCCCCACCAGGGGACCAGGGATCTAACCAGAGCCTCTGGCATTGGAAGATGGATTCTTCTTTTTTTCAGTGTTTATTATCTGGATATAATTATTGTTTTTTTTAGCACTTCCTTTTGTACTGGGGTGTAGCCAGTTAACAACGTTGTGATAGTTTCACGTGAACAGTGAAGGGTGTATGTCAGCCATACGTACACATGTATCCATTCTCCCCCAAATTCCCCTCCCATCCAGGCTGCCACATAACATTGAATAGAGTTCCATGAGCTGTGCAGTAGGTCCTTGCTGGTGATCCATTTTAAATACAGCAGTGTGTACCTACCTGTCCATCCTGAACTCCTAATTATCCCTTCCTCCCATCCTGGAAGGTGGATTCTTAACCACTGGATCACTAGGGAAGCCCCACATAGCTTTTTAAAAACAAGTATTTGTCAAGTAAAAGATACTCAGATGCAGGAACAACTGCATTAAACATCAGATACAGAAAATACACATCCTGCTTGTCTACTCTGCTAGAAAAGGATGTTAAACATTCTTAGTCTTTGCTGAGTAGAGCATTTCATCTGAGGGAACTCAGGCAGAGTAGATTGTTATTGTGTTAATATTCCTTATCAACCTTTAGTTTACGGTGACCAGTAATGCTCTTTTCCATTTTTTTCCCTGCAGTATCCAAAGCTGTACTTTATAGTCTTCTGATATCGTGTATCAAGCACCAGGGTGGTGTTGGCTCTGCTGTGGGTCGTGTTCCATTCTAAGCGCACCCTGTTCACCTGTGTGTGTTTCCGTCTGTTGCAGTCGTCACTGTTAAGAGCTGTGCTTAGGGGAGCTGCCCCCAAGCCAGGGGAAGGTCAGCGTGCTCGGGAGGATCGCATATGTTTCTCAGCAGCCCTGGGTGTTTCCAGGAACTGTGAAGAGTAACATTTTATTTGGGAAGAAATATGAAGAAGAACAATATGAAGAAGTAATAAAGGCTTGTGCTTTGGAAGAGGTGAGTAATGACTCTTGAGTTGCATGTAGTCGAATTTCAAATAATGATAACATTGATTTAAGCTCTAAGGTTTGTTAAAAGTTCTTTTTTTTTTGAATCTGAAAGGTCTTATTTGTTGCTTTATGCTGGACTTCTGGGTAAGTATGAAGTCATATATGTTGCTGTTTTAATTCTGGTGTGATAATGATGGTCATAGAATGCCTTTGTTTTATTTGGTGAAGTATCATTCACTTTTAGATTCTTTTTTTAATGGACAGTTAACAAAATTTTGAAGAATAGAGAGTGCCATGTAATGAACCCTCATGTTTGCACCCCCAGGTTCAGCTGGGGTCAGCTGGTGGCCAGTCTTGCTGGGTCTTTACCCCTGCCCTGTGCCACCCCTCCACCCAACACCCCGCCCCATCCCCCAGTATTCCAAAGCAGATCCTAGATCTCAGATAAGTTCATCTGTAAGCATTTCATTGTTGTTGTTGTTCAGTCACAAAGTCCTGTCCAGCTATTTTCGACTCCATGGACTGCAGCAGGCCAGGCCTCCCTGTCCTTCACCATCTACTGGAGCTTGCTCAAACTCATGTCCATCGAGTTGGTGATGCAATTGAACCATCTAATCCTCTGTTGTCCCCTTCTCCTCCTGCCCTCAATCTTTCCCAGTGTCAGGGTCTTTTTCAATGAGTTGGCACTTGTATCAGTTAGCCAAAGTATTGGAAATTCAGCTTTAGCATCAGTCCTTCCAATGAACATTTAGGGTTGATTTCCTTTAAGTATGCACTGGTTTGATCTCCTTGCAGTCCACGGGACTCTCAAGAGTCTTCTCCAGCACTACAATTCAAAAGTATCAGTTCTTTGGCACTCTGCCTTCTTTATGGTCCAACTCTCACATCCATACGTGACTAATGGAAAAACCATAGCTTTGACTATATGGACCTTTGTTGGCAAAGTGATGTCTCTGCTTTTTAATATACTGTTTAGGTTTGTAACAGCTTTTCTTCCAAGGAGCAAGCATCTTTTAATTTCATGGCTGCAGTCACTGTCTGCTGTGATTTCTGAGCCCAGGAAAATAAAATCTGTCACTATTTCTACCTTTTCCCCATCTATTTGCCAGGAAGTAACTGTGAAGATAGCTGAGTGCTGAAGAATTGATGCTTTTGAACTGTGGTGTTGAAGACTCTTGAGAGTCCCTTGGACTGCAAGGAGATCAAAACAGTCCATTCTAAAGGAGATCAGTCCTGGGTGTTCATTGGAAGGACTGATGCTAAAGCTGAAACTCCAATACTTTGGCCACCTCATGTGAAGAGTTGATTCATTGGAAAAGACTCTAATGCTGGGAGGGATTGGGGGCAGGAGGAGAAGGGGACGACAGAGGATGAGGTGGCTGGATGGCATCACCGACCTGATGGACATGAGTTTGGGTGAACCCCGGGAGTTGGTGATGGACAGGGGGGCCTGGCGTGTTATTTATGGGGTCACAGAGAGTCAGACATGACTGAGTGACTGAATTGAACTGAATGGGGCCAGATGCCACATAAATCATCAATAAACATATTCTGTTACCATAAGCAATATAGTATGTAACATTTTATATTATCATTAACCACTTTTAAAAACTTAATTTTTTTAAACAAGTTTTTAAAAAAATCTTTTAAGGATTTTAAAAAGTTTTAGGCATTACCTAGTTACAGGTATCATGTTGATAAATTCTGGTTTGATATTTTCCCATATATATTGCTTGACCTTACAAAGCCCTCTTGGACGCCTGTAAGTTTATACTTTCATATTTACACATTCCTGGCGACTTGGACATTTTCTTTTCAGGTTGCCTTGACAATCATAGATAATAAGATCCTTCTGTGTCTAGGTATAGAGGCCTTCGAGACTTGAGTTATTTTAGTGTTGCCTTCATTTCAGATATAATCTTTGGTCACCCCCTGGGCGATGTGATGTGAAAGAGCAATAGGCTATGAAATGGTTCAAAAGGACATGATCTGGTTCAGATTCCAGCTCTTCTGTTTAACAGCTGACCATCCTCAGACCAGTGATACGACCTCACTTAGTCTCAGTTTCCTCATCTGTGAAATGGGGCCAGTGCTTCCTGTGAGCTTGTTGTGAGGATTAGAGATAATCAGCATCAGGGTCCAGCACAGAGCTTGGTGCACAGATCTTACCCCCCATGACCTGAGAGAAGCCATGTACATGTGTACAAATGATGGAGCAGAATAAGATGGTCTTTCATGAGAGATGAGAGATGTAAACAGAGCCTTAGGAACCCAGCAGGTAGAGATGAGTCCAAGATGGTTTCATGCGAGAGTATACTTGGGATGATACTGGGAAAATGGGCAGGATATTGACAGGCTGTGAGAGGAGGGGTGATTCCACATGGGAGAAAAGCTGTGAAGGAAGCAGGGCTCCTGCTGCTTGACTCTAGAGTCCAGCCCTCCTCTACCAGGGCCTCACGTCCGGACTCACATTTACCATTTCAGCAGTCTGCTCCATGGTGCTTCTACTGTAAGTCTCAACCATCGCTGAAGGGCCCTTGATGTGCTTCTGGATGGATGGCATCAGATCTGCTTTGCCATTTTCTAGTTTGCCTCTAGTGTGTGTGTCTGCTGTCCAGTGAGAATTGGGGAAACTTAAAGGAAAATAATGTGAATAAGAACACCTGTCAGTGGGGGGAATTGTAGTCTATACGCAAGTCAGGCTTTTCCCTTTAACCTAATTGGAAAATGGTGGCTAGGAATTTAGCCTGACTTGGATTTTGTTGCAAATCCTGTGAAATGGTTTTCCCATTTGGGGCTGGTCCGTGAATAATGTTCAGAGTCAACAACACAGTTACAGTCTTGCTACCAAACTCAGAGAGAGCCTGTTTCTTGTGCCCTAACTTGTGCTAAGTGAATGTGTGGATTTAGGTGCTTTTTCTAGAACATGGTTAAGGTTGCTGTGCTATGACGTGTTACTATTTTGTTAAGCAAAATGAAACAATGTAGAATCAAAGCATAAAAGCTACTGCTGCTAAGTCACTTCAGTCGTGTCTGACTCTGTGCAACCCCATAGACGGCAGCCCACCAGGCTCCACCGTCCCTGGGATTCTCCAGGCAAGAACACTAGAGTGGGTTGCCATTTCCTTCTCCAATGCAGGAAAGTGAAAAGTGAAAGTAAAGTCGCTCAGTCATGTCCGACTCTTCACGACCCCATGGACTGCAGCCTATCAGGCTCCTCAAGTTAAGTGGAGCAGTTTTCAAGGACTTCAACAGTGAAACAGAGGCCAATATATGTGTGTGTGTGTATGTGTGCATGTAGGGCTGGGAACCTGTTTAAAGTGGCTCATTGTTGTTCATGAAAGCCAAATCAAGAGATGGTAATAACTTCTGAACTCAACAATGAAAGATGATGAAAGAATGATGAATTTTCATGACAGATCAGTTGCTGCCTTTCATTGGATATAACCTACTTAAGCTTTGAGTGAGCAGGGACCCTGTGTGTCTGTGTGCCTGTCAGGGAGGGAGGGTTACGATGGACACTCTTTCTTCTCTTTATGGTCATGTGCTTTGCATGTTATGACCCACACTGTGAATGTGGTCCCACTGTTGGTTTGATGGGAAAATAGGCATCAGCCACCAGTTGCAAATTACAATCAATTCCAGTCCTTTTTCCATTTATAGAGGGTGTTCTCACTTTTGAGTTTAGTGACTCTTGTTTTTGTAGCACATTCTGTAGAAGAGGAATGTGAGACTTAGAGAGATCAAAGGACTTGTTTCTCATGCAGACTCCAGTGTGCTACCCGTTTTCTCCCCAAATTTGCTAAAGTAGAAACAGAGAGTGAGGGCGTCATCTGCAGAAAGGTACTGCTGTGTATCTTAGGTTGATGCCTGAGGGGTTTAGTAGATAATTCAAAGATTTCTAACATAATAATTGTGTAACAAAACCTGATAGTTATCTTGTTATTGGGGGATATTGTTGTCATTGTTTTTTTAATTTCCCTAGATACTCTGGGGAAAATAGACTGATTTGTCCATTTACTTCTTAAATCATATTCAAATATAGCTTATGGTAGATTCCCAGATCCTCAAGTCAAAGCTTCATATCCTTCTTAACTTTGAGTTTTTCCTGCTTTCACAGACAAGCATCTACTTAGTCCAGCTGATCTGCTTGGTGTCCCTCAAGCACCTTGTTTCTTTCCTTTTGGTTTTCCTGCCCAGCCTGCTCTTTCTGCTCCCATTTCTCTACAGACCTTGTCTGTCACTCTATGAATTGCCTTAATTATCACTGTGAAGACATTGGTGAGGTGTTATCCCTTCTCTGAAAGTGAGAAGCAGAGACCAAGATCAGGAAAACTGGTAACTTGAGATAAAACAAGTCCTGTGCCTTCACGTCCTGGGCTTCCAGCTCTCACACCTGTGTCTCTAGCACAGACCTTTGCACCTGCATGTCCAGCTGCACCGTGATGTCACCGAGAGCTCATCTCAGCTTGTCCACAAGTGATGTCTCCTAAACCTGCCTCCACCATCTTCCCCCGCTCAGTAAATGGAGACCCTGTCCTTCCCCTTCTTCACTCCAGACACCACAGTCTCCTCTTCTCTTTACAGCCCACACCCATCCTGTCCGCAGGTCTTACAACTCTGCCTTCCAAATGTGTCTGGAGTGTAACCCCGTCTCTCCATTCCCACTGTTTTCTAGCTTATTCCAGTAATGTCCTCACTTGTATCTACCTTTACCCTTCCCCACTTACTGCCTGGTTTCTGCAAAGCACAGGAGTTTCCTTGTAAACCTCAGACCATGTCAGTCCTCCCCACCCCCTCCTCCTCTTACTGGAGTGCCCCCAGGCTCCTCCTGCTCTGTCTCCACCCTCACCCCCTCATTCTCACTCTGCTCTCCTGCCTCCTTGTCCTGAACCCCTTGGGCATCTCCCCATAGCCCCTGCACTCGCCCCTCCCTCTGTGAGGACCAGCCTCTCCAGGTCTGCCTGAGCCCCTCCCCACCCCCAGATCTGCTCACACCCTCTCTGAGGAGAGCCCTCACACCCCAGTGTGGACTCACTTCCCTCCTTCACTCTCCATCCCCCTGAGCCGGCTTCCTTTTCCTTCTTGTCCTCAGTCCTTGTGCTCAGGTTAATTTTCCACATCACCTATCTCCCAGCATGGAAAGAAATTCTAAGAGCTCCGTTTCCTCATGGCAGAATTCATTGTGCCCAGAATGGTGCCTGGTGTATAGTCAATCCTCAATAAATACGTGTTAAAGTGGTAAAATGCATAAATGCTTTGAAAAAATACAGAATGAAAAAAGTGAAAAGCCCTGAGAGTTTAATTTTCCTGGTTCCAATTTAGTCACTATGAAATAAGCACATTGCTGTTGATTAAACACTTGTATGAAGAACTGATGCTAAAAGGTTAGGATGGCAGGAGGACACATTTTAAACATTTTTCTTTTTTCCGTTTTCTATCTCCACACAGGATTTTCAGAATTTGAAGGAAAGAGATCTAACTGTGGCAGGAGATGGAGGAACCCCACTGAGTGAAGGACAGAAAGCCCTGTCAGCCTCGCCAGGTAAATGGGGTTTCAGTTGCCATCCTGCCCCTCCTCCTCCGCAGCTCCTAGTGGACATGAGCACGCAGACCCTGCTCACTGGGTGGGCCTGTGTGAAGCAAGGTCTTGGCCCTTTCCCTGGGCTTGTAGAAGGAACCTGGTGTTGTCGGACACCATCATGATTCAGAGATGAGACCCAGGGAGTGTGAAGTGTCCTTTCCTGACGTCTCTCCACATTTTCTAGAGCCATGTATCAGGATGCAGACATCTACCTCCTGGACAATCCGCTCAGCTCAGTGGACGCAGAAGTCAGCAGGCACTTGTTCTAACAGTGAGTTTGCACCTGTTTTATATCATTTCTTCTTTCCAGGAACCCTGTAGGGATCAGGAAAGGGAGCTCAGGAAAGCCTTTGTACGAGACCCAACTCCTTCTGCTCTGGTGTTCCTCCCTCCCCTCTCTTCCCTCCACAGAAGATCCATCATAGAGAAATCTTACATCATGATGAGGTCAGGATAGGAAAATACAGCAGGTGCTTCCAGTGTGTGGAGGAGAGTGGGGTCCATGCTTTAGGGAGAGAGGGATAGATGGCAGATTCCCGCATGACTTGCTGTTGATGGATCCAGACCCCAGGGATAAGAAGGGCAATGTAAAAATTTTAAATCAGAGAGTAGGACTTGGTAACCTGGTAACTGGATGCCAGTCCTTTTTCCTCCATTGTGTGTTGAAGGCACATTGCTGCTGCTGCTGCTAAGTCACTTCACTCGTGTCCGACTCTGTGTGACCCCATAGACGACAGCCCACCAGGCTCTCCCGTCCCTGGGATTCTCCAGGCAAGAACACTGGAGTAGGTTGCCATTTCCTTCTCCAGTGCATGAAAGTGAAAAGTGAAAGTGAAGTCGCTCAGTTGTGTATGACTCTTAGCCACCCCATGGACTGCAGCCCACCAGGCTCCTCCATCCATGGGATTTTCCAGGCAAGAGTACTGGAGTGGGGTGCCATTACCTTCTCCTGAAGGCACATTAGAAGTGAAGTTTTCAGTACCAACATAGGACTTCCATGGAAAGAGTATTGGTTTATGCTTATTAATTAATCTGTTGCTTTGGAAATACTTAATAAAGACTAAAATATACAAATGATTTATTTCACATCTGAGTATAACTCAGTTGTTTTACATTGCTTCATGGATTCTTACTAGAATTAATAGTTAGACCCTTGTGTAGGGTTACCTTGAATTTGAAACTCGGTATCTTGGTTGAAGTCCTGACTCTCACTTTGTTTCTGGAATTTGTTGTCAGTGGCTCTTTCTTGGCCACAGAACTCCTGGAGGAGAAGAGCTCTGATGTTTTTCTGTCCTAACACACGCTGACTGAGGCCTGGCCTCTTTGTAAACCTCATGAATTCACTTTTTCTGAAACAGCCTCCACATCTACCTCTTGCTGTTGTTCACCTTGTAAAGCCAACAAGCTTTCCAGCTGCACTTATTAATGTCCTGCTGTATACACTGAGATCGATGCCCTTACAGATGTTCCTACACAAAGCCTCTTAGTTTATAAGGAGGACGGTGAGCCAGGAGAGGGGAAGGACCACACTGGGCAGAATAAGGGAGACTAGGATGCCCAGCTCTCATCCCTGCCTTTGAGGAACCTGTCTCTACATGGAGCTGGTTAAGACAGATGCCTGGGAAAGCTCAGCAGAGTCACGGTTTAGAGAGTTTCCATACAGGGTAGGAAGTACTAAGTGGAAGCGGAAGTGGCAGCTGGAGGGTTTCACTGAAGTTGGAAGGTTCCCTGTGCCCGGGGCTGGGCGGGCAGTGCCCTGGGGCCTGCAGGCTGGGAAGATATGTGGAGGCTGAGAAGAGGACCCAGTCCTTTACTGAAGGAAGAGGAGAAGCTCAGGTGAGGAAGCAGGGCTGTGAGGAGGACAACAGGCACGTCCTCGCCTGGAGGAGGCGGGGTGTTCAGCAGAGAGAAGCTGTTTGGGAATTCTTGTTGTCAGGTCCTGTATTAGTTTCTAGGACTGTGTCCATCCAGGCTGCTCTCACAGGAACCAGAGCTGGGTGGCTTAAAAATAATGGAAGTTTATCTATCTCGGTTCTGGAGGCTGAGAAAGTCCAAGTCAGGGTGCTGGCAGATTCAGCATCTGGTGAGGGTCTGATTCCAGTGTCCTCTTGTGCTGGAAGGGTGAGGGAGCCCTGTGGTTCCTTTTATCAGGACACTAATCCCTTTCATGGAGGCTCCACCCTCATGACCCAATCACCTCTTGATGGCCCCACCTCCTAATACCAACACAGTGAGGATTAGGTTTTAATGCATGAATTTTGAGGACAAAAGCATTCAGTCTATAGCAAACTGTCACAGATGGAGGTGCTTAGAGAACAGAAATTGATTCTCTCACGGTTCTTGAGGCTGGGAGTTCAGTGCGTGGGCAGCTTTGGTCTCTGCTGAGCATGCCTTCTCACCCGCTGGTGGTGGCCACCGTGCGGTGTCCTCACGCGGTCTCCCCTCTGTCCTTGAGCACCCCTGTGTCTCTGTCCTTTCTTATAAAAAAGTTTTTATTGAAATATGGTTAATTTACAATATTGTGTTACAATATTGTACAGCAAAATGGCTCAGTTATACACAGCTATACATTCTTTTTAATAGTCTTTTCTGTTATGGTTTATCTCAGGATATTGAATATCCTGAATACAGTTCTCTGCACTATACCATAGGACCGTGTTGTCTGTCCATTATACACATAATAGTTTGCATCTGCTAACCCCAAATTCCCAGTCCATCTCTCCCCGACACCCCCTCCATCCATGCAATCCCAAATCTGTTCACTGTCTGTGAGTCTGTTTCTGTTTTGTAGATAGGTTCATTTTTGCCATTTTTTAGATTCCACATATAAGTGATACGTGATATCTTTCTCTTTCTGGCTTACTTCACTTAGTATGATAAAGTCTAGGTCCATCCACATTTCTGCAAATGGTATTCTTTCTTTCTTTTTATTTTATGGCTGAGTAGTATTGCATCATCTATATGTATCATATCTTCTTTACCCATTCATTTGTCTATGGACATTTAGGTTGTTTCCGTGTTTTGGCTATTGTGAATAGTTTTGCTATGAACATAGGGTTGCGTGTGTCTTTTTGATTTATAGTTTCCCCCAGATATATGCCCAGAAATGGGATTACTGGATTATAAGATAATTCTGTTTTTAGTTTTCTGAGGAATCTCCATACTGTTTTCCATAATGCCTGCAACAACTGATAATCCCACCAGCAGTGTAGAGTGGTTCTCTTTACTCCATTCCCCCTCAGGAACTGTTATTTTAATGCTGGCCATTCTCACTAGTGTGAGGTGATACCAGATTGTAGTTTTGATTTGCATTTCTCCAATAATTCACAATGGTGAGCTTCTTTTGGCCATCTGTGTCTGTCCTTTGGAGAAATGTTTATTTAGTTCTGCCTATTTTTTGATTGGATTTTTTGTTGTTGTTGAGTTGTATGAGCTGTTTGTATATTTTGGAAATTAAGCCCTTGTTGATCACGTCACTTGTAGTATTTTTTTCCCATTCTGTAAGTTGTCTCTTCATTGTGTTTATGGTTTCCTTTACTGTGCAAAAGCTTGTAAGTTTGATTAGGTCCTATTTGTTTACTTTTTTTTTAATTAAAAATAATTATCTGTTTATGGCTGTG
>NW_011476070.1:11332-14662 GCF_000754665.1 Bison bison bison | reverse complement strand
AGGTGTGGGCTTCTCATTTCAGTGGCTCCTCTTGAGCAGAGCACCGGCTCTAGGGTGTGTGGGCTCAGTAGTTGAGGCTCCTGGACCCCAGAGCACAGACCCGGTAGTTGTGGTCCATGGACTGAGTTGCTCCGTGGTATGTGGGACCCTCCTGGACCAGGGATCGAAACCATGTCTCCTGCATTGGCACATGGGTTCTTTACCAGTGAGCCACCAGGAAAGCCCTTTTTGTATATTTTTGCTTATATTTCTATTGCCTTAGGAGAGTGACCTAAGGAAACATTGGTATAATTTATGTCAGAGAATGTTTGCCTCTAATCTCTTCTAGCAGTTTTATGGTGACAGTCTTACGATTAAGTCGTTAAGCCATTTTGAGTTTATTTTTGTGCATGGTGGGAGGGTGTGTTCCCACGTCATTGATTTGCAGTCCTGTGTCTCTGTCCTTGTGTCTTAGTCTCTGCTTCATCTAAACACACCAGTCAGATTAGATTAGGTCCAGTATAATTAAGGGTAATGATTAATTCTTTAAAGTTCCTGTCATCAAATTCTAAGGAACTGATGGTTAAAGTGTCAAGTGAATCTGAGAAATAGCCAAGTGAAGAGATTTCAGCAGAGTCCAGTGTGTGAGAGGGAGACGTGTGAGGAGCTCTGAGCTCTGGACACGAGGAGCTGGGATTCCACGTCCACTGGGGTCATTAGTCTTTGGTGGGACCTGCCCGGCTGTAAAATGTGCTGAGTGTTGGGGTGATGAAAGAGTTGTGGAGATGGATGGTGGTGATGGCTGCACAACTATGTGAATGTACTTAGTGCCACTGGGCTGTATGCTTAAAATTGTTAAAATGGTAAATTTCGTGTTATATGCATTGTAACACTTACACAAACCTGCATAGTAGCACTGAATCTTTGAGAACATGAGAGAACAGGGCAGATGACACATGGTGTGGCCTCCAGTTCTCTGATCTGTCCTCCCACCTTCTCCTTTTCATGACTTGATGAATTTTTCATTAGAGAAGTGCCTGTGTCTTGTCATGAGTTCAGTGACAGGAGCTAGTGCTGTGACAGCGATTCCCTACCCCCACCCTCCTGGCATATCTCAGCATATCTCAGCATCTTTATTCCCAGGACCCTACCTTGAACTCACAAATGTGTGTCATCCCATCTTGTGAGCATCTGCATAAGTTTCCCATCAGGGCAGGAACAGATCCTACTGGCTGTTGCATCCATGTCACAGGGGAAGGCAATTGGTATGAAGTACAGTGTGCTGATCACAGAAGTTGTCCTGAGTTCTTTTTTGAACAGAGGAGATATTTTCAAAATCCTCTCAAATATTTTGGGTGTACCACTTTGGATATATACTTGAGAGAAGCAGGCTTAAGACAGTTGTTTGCTAATCAGAACCACATTCTCTAGGGTGATTTAAAGCAAAAGCAGAGAGCATGAAAGAAATTTAGGAAATCACTCAGCAGCAACTGGAGAGTGTTCTCAAGCTAGAGAATTGGATGGAACAATATGCTGTGAGAGATGGTGGTCATGTGGAAGGTGAGTCATGTGAAGGGTTCTGTATTAAATGTGAACGAACCACACTTCTACTTACAATGAACAGATTCCTTCAGTCATGAAGGAAGGTCATTAAGGTTGTGAGTTTTACAATTTATGCTGTGAATACTAAATGGGTTCTGTCACCCACAGAAGGTTAGGGGCCTTGGGTGAACTGATGCTGTCTCACCTGTGTCCAGCTGTGGATCCTGTCCTGGTTCAGCCCCAAATCCCAGACCCCCGCCTCCTGCATTATCAAGTCTTTGGGTCTGTCCTGATCAGACTCCCATGCTGTTGTCTACACAGCTCACTCTCCTGCTCCAGCTGGTCTCAGACCCCTCTTCACATGTAGGGAGCAGCTCCAGGTCCTCAGACAGAGAACAGGCTTCCTTGCCGTCTGCCCCCCTCAGCCTTTCCGGCTCCATCCCCACTCGGTGTCTGGCTGTGCAGGCTCTGTGGGGTCCTTTCTCACCCCATCTGTCTGCACACTGGTCCCTCTGTCCCAGAGCCAGGAGCAGTGTGCAGGATCCAGAAGGAAGGTGGCCCTGCTGTTCCCTCCCGCTCCTCCAGGGGGCGCCCATGCCCTCCGTGGGTGCACTTGACCATTTATGAGTCCCCCCACTGGCACCCCACTCCAGTGCTCTTGCCTGGAGAATCCCATGGATGGAGGAGCCTGGTGGGCTGCAGTCCATGGGGTCGCGAAGAGTCCTACACTACTGAGCGACTTCACTTTCACTTTTCACTTTCACCCATTGGAGAAGGAAATGGCAACCCACTCCAATGTTCTTGACTGGAGAATCCCAGGGATGGTGGAGCCTGGTGGGCTGCCGTCTATGGGGTTGCACAGAGTCGGACATGACTGAAGTGACTTAGAAGCAGCAGCAGTAGCAGCCATCTGCCCCCAAGCTGTGAATGCAGGAAGGTGCTTTAGCCCAGCGTGTTCTGTTTCAGGACCCCTGCACTTGCTGTGTCTTCTTCCAGGATGTTTCTCTAGACAGTCTCAGGGCTCCCGTGTCTCCCCAGAAAAGTGAAAATCGCTCAGTCATGTCCGACTTTGTGACTTCATGGACTATACAGTCCATGGAATTCTCCAGACCAGAATACTGAAGTGGGTGGCCTTTCCCTTCTCCAAAGGATCTTCCCACCCCAGGGATCAAATCCAGGTCTCTTGCATTGCAGGTGGATTCTTTAGCAGCTGAGCCACAGGGGAATCCAAGCAATATTGTAGTGGGTAGTCTATCCCTTCTCCAGCATATCTCCCCGACCCAGGAATCGAACTAGGGTCACCTGCATTGCAGGCAGATTCTTTACCAGCTGAGCTGTCAGGGACCAGCCCTTGTACAGGATTATATGTGGGATTATAGGATTAATACAGCCTTTATATAGGAATAACAGTCAAACAACTGGTAGCTGCTCAGTAATTTCTATGTCATGACTTGGAAATCTTTACTCTAAAAACTTGGAAAACAGCTGTTGGTGCCTCCTTCACTGGACTACTTTTTAGAATTTTTTCAGTTCAGTTTAGTCGCACAGTCATGTCTGACTCTTTGCGACCCCATGAGCTGCAGCACGCCAGGCCTCCCTGTCCATCACCAACTCCCGGAGTCTACCCAAACCCATGTCCATCGAGTTGGTGATGTCATCCAGCCATCTCATCCTCTGTATTCCCTTTTTTCTCCTGCGCTCAATCTTTCCCAGCATCAGGGTCTTTTCAAATGAGTTAGTTCTTCGCATCAGGTGGCCAAAATATTGGAGTTTCAGCTTTAACATCAGTCCTTCCAATGAACACCCAGG
>NW_011476070.1:11071-11232 GCF_000754665.1 Bison bison bison | reverse complement strand
GCAAAGTAATGTCTCTGCTTTTGAATATGCTATCTAGATTGGTCATAACTCTTCTTCCAAGGAGTAAGCGTCTTTTAATTTCATGGCTGCAGTCACCATCTGCAGTGATTTTGGAGCCCAGAAAAATAAAGTCTAACACTGTTTCCACTGTTTCCCCATCT
>NW_011476070.1:9000-10582 GCF_000754665.1 Bison bison bison | reverse complement strand
ACTTTCACTTTCATCAAGAGGCTTTTTATTTCCTCTTTACTTTCTGCCATAAGGGTGGTGTCATCTGCATATCTGAGGTTATTGATATTTCTCCCAGCAATCTTGATTCCAGCTTGTGCTTCTTCCAGCCCAGCATTTCTCATGATGTACTCTGCATAGAAGTTAAATAAGCAGGGTGACAATATACAGCCTTGATGTACTCCTTTTCCTATTTGGAACCAGTCTGTTGTTCCATGTCCAGTTCTAACTGTTGCTTCCTGACCTGCATATAGGTTTCTCAAGAGGCAGGTCAGTGGTCTGGTATTCCCATCTCTTTCAGAATTTTCCACAGTTGATTGTGATCCACACAGTCAAAGGCTTTGGCATAGTCAATAAAGCAGAAATAGATGTTTTTCTGGAACTCTCTTGCTTTTTCCATGATCCACCAGATTTTGGCAGTTTGATCTCTGGTTCCTCTGCCTTTTCTAAAACCAGCTTGAACATCAATTAGATGGTGTATAAACCTGTGAAATTCTCTAAGGGGTCGATAGGGGGATACTTTGTTAATATAGACCCTCAGTCTATAACTTAAAAAAAACCTGTCTCCATTTCCTGTTTTGTAACATTCCATATTTTGGATATATAAAATTCACTAATATGTTACCAGAATTTCATAGATTTTTTCTCCCTTTTCCTTCCTTCCTTCCTCTTTGTCTTTTGAAGGGCATGTACAGAGATTTGCCCTAACTAATATCCCCATGCTCCACATCCACCAATTACCAGCATTCCCTGCCAGAGTGATATGTTGGCAACATCTAATGAATCTACACTGACACATCATGTCCACCAAGCTCCATGGTTTACCTTAGGGTTCACTCTTGGTGTTGTACATTCTATGAGGTTGGACAAATGTACAATGACATTTCCATCATTTTGGTATCATATATAGTATTTTCTTTCTCCTTAAAAATCCTCTGTGCTCCACTTATTCATCCCTCACCCTTTCCACCACCTGCTAGCAACTATTTATCTTTTCATTGTCTTCACGGTTTTGCCTGTGTGACGATATAATGTAGTGAGGCAACACACTATGTAGCCTTCTCAGAGTGACTTCTTTCCCTTAGTGATAAGTGTTTAAGTTTCTTGCACGTGGTGTCCTAACTTGGTAGCTCATTACTTTTTAGTGCTGAATAATAGTCCATATCTGGATGGACCAATTTATTTCTCCTTTCATTTGTTGAAGATCACTTGGTGAATTCCAAATACTGTGAAATATGATTAAATGTTGGGGAATGAAATGGCAACCCACTCCAGTATCCTTGCCTTAAAAATCCCATGGACAGAGGAGGCTGGCAGTTTGAAGTTCATGGAGTCACAAAAGAGCTGGACACGACTTACTAAGGAACTACAATAATATTTAGTTATTATTTAATCTTATTTAAATGTACTATAGGTATTCCATTAACTAAAAAGAAACTATTTCTTTCCCTTCAAAATTAAACATGTAATCAATGGACTTACTTCCCATGAGCATCCAAACCAGACTGAACAGCAACCTCCTTTCTTCTACTTCCATGCTCTGTTCATCTTGTGTTCATTGCAT
>NW_011476070.1:3320-8900 GCF_000754665.1 Bison bison bison | reverse complement strand
TAAATGTGAGATAAGAAAAGTGGTTTCAGGATAGCAGAGTAACGGTTACAGTCTTGTAGGACATACAGTGGTGTGGTAGAAATAGCCTCCCTGGCTGTTTTGATTAACAAGTGAAGACTTAAGTTTCATGACTGCTGAAAAATGCTAAGTGATGTGCATATACACATATCATTGTTGGTGAGAGGGGTGCAAACTTTTGGTCCAGAATTTGGTGTGAATCTAGAGAGAGTGGCATCTCTTGTGGGATACAAGCAAGCTATACTTCCTTGTTGGATTCTGAACTGTTTATGGATACATAACATGGGGTTAAATGTATCATTGCAGAACAGCTCCTTTGAAGAGGTGGCACCTCAGGCTTTTGGACCGAAACCATCATCTTTGGGCCAAAGGCCAGCCGCCCTTTCCCACTTGCTTCTTATTTAGAGTTACCACCCTACCTTCTGTCCACAGAGCTATAAGGTGAAGCCCATGTCTAATTTTAAATTTTATAATAACCATGTTAAAAAGGAAAAAGGAACTAGTGGAATTGATATTAGGAAGATGTTTTTAAACCTTCGTGTCCAAATAATATTATGTAAGCATGTAATCAAATATAAAGTATTATTAGTGAGACTAACAAGTATTTTATAGTGTCTTTGAAATCCACTGTGTCTTTTACACATACAAAACATCTCATTTGGACCCAAATGCATTTCAAGTTTCAAAACCCACATGTGGATCATGCTACCATAAAAGCTGAACCATAAGGAAGGCTGAGTGCTGAAGAACTGATGCTTTGCTGGAGAAGACTCTTGACAGTCTGTTGGACTGCAAGGAGGTCAGACCAGTCAATCCTAAGATTATCAACCCTTTATATTCACTGGAAGGACTGATGCTGAAGCTGAAGCTCTAATACTTTGGCCACCTGATAGGAAAAGCTAACTCACTTTCCCAGACCCTGATGCTTAGAAAGGTTGCAGGCCAAAGGAGAATGGAGCAGCTGAGGATGAGATGATCAGGCACCATCACTGACTCAGTGGCCATGAACTTGAGCAAACTCCCAGAGCTAATGGAGGACAGAAGACCTGGAGTGGTGCGGTCTGTGGGGTCACAAAGAGTCAGACGTGGCTTAGCGACTGAACCAAAGCAACCACAAATTGGTCAACCCACAGTATTCAGTATTAGTTAGGACTTAAAAAAATTTTCTTTTTAGCGTTCTTGAAATATCTCATGTTAAAAAAAGAGGGAAATTTTACTAATCATTTAGGAACAGGTATAAAGACATTAGCAAACCAAAGCACCTTCTGACAGAAACATTCATGTCTTCAGCTGTCATTCTTTGGGCAAGTTCAGTCTTACAGAAGACAGCTGAGGAGAAGAGGCATCTAAGTTGCGTAAATCATATGTCCAAACTCATCCTTATTATTCCTAGTAGAGGCCCTCAGATCCTTATTTAAATCCTATTCATTCTTAACTTACAGAGCATCTTAAAAGTAGCAAAAAGTAAAATGCTGGCAGAGAAGCAGAGGAGAAATGTACAGACATGAAAGTGTTAAAGGATAAATGGTTGCTATTAAGTGTATGTATATACATTGAAAAACCTAGACAGTGTACTAAAAGGCAGAGATGTCACTTTGCCCACAAAGGTCTGTATGGTCGAAGCTATAGTTTTTCCAGGAGTCATTAGTTTAAGTGAGTTTGGACCATACAGAAGGCTGAACACTGAAGAATTGATGCTTTCCAATTGTGGTGTTGGAGAAGACTCGTGAGACTCCCTTGGACTGCAAGGAGATCAAATTGGTCAATCATAAAGGAAATCAACCCTGAATATTCACTGGGAGGACTGATGATGAAGCTGAAGATCTGATACCTTGGCCACCTGATTGAAGAGCCGACTCACTGGAAAAGACCCTGACGCTGGGAAGGATTGAGGGCAGGAGGAGAAGATGGTGACAGAGGATGAGATGGTTGGATGACGTCACTGCTCAATGGACATGAGTTTGAGCAAAATGCAGCAGATAGTGAAGGACAGGAAAGCCTGGGGTGCTGCAGTCCATGGGGTTACAAGGAGTTAAACAAGGACTTAGCTACCGAACAACAACAGCACCAAATGTAAATAAGTAAATCCATAAATCTTATACCCGTGCTACATTAGGCTGTTAGAATATTGTTCCAAATGGCACAATACATTATGATGGTAAGGATACCAAATAATCAATAACAATTGTCATGTTCTGCATACTCTAAGAATGGAGGTACATCAGTAACACATTTTAGAAAAAAGCCAAGCAAAAAATTCAACAAGTTTTGTGTTAATATTAAGACATAATGGACTTCATTTCTGTTGTCCACATTATAATGAAACCCTTTGGACAAAGTGTGACTCCAAGGATGGGAATTGCAGACCCAGTACACGCTGTAAGCTCTGTGAAGGTAGGACACACACATTTCATTTAGATGCAATTTGCTACTTTTGTACCTACAGCTTCCCTGAGAGTGCAGTTGCAAGTGGACTGTCTAAGCAGAATGAAGGGTAGTCTGTTTTCGGAAAACAAAAGAGAATCCTAAATTTCTTTATGTAGAGAAAGAGTTCTTCAGGTTTTAAAGGCCTGAGTGTTCTATAAGACATCTATGCATATCCAAAACAGAGACTAAATATTAATAGTCAGGTACTGCTAGTGAATTGAAAACCAAACTTTGTTTGTTCATTAACTTTTGGCCATGGTGGGCCTTTGTTGCTTTGTGCTGGCTCTTTTCTGCTTGCGGGGATTGGGGGCTACTCTTTGTTGCCTTGTGTAGGCTTCTCATTGCAGGGGTTCTTCTTGTTGCTTTTCTTGCTGGGCAGCACAGGCCGTAGGCATGCGGACTTCAGTTGTTGCACTACACAGGCTCAGCAGTTGTGGCTCACGGGCTCAAGAGTGAGGGCTTAGTGGTTGTGGTGCAGGGACTTAGTTGCTTGTCGGCATGTACGATTTTCCCAGTCTGGGTATTGAACCTGTGTCCTCTGCACTGGCAAGCAGATTTCTATCCACCGTGCCACTAGGGAAATCTGAAAATTAATCTTATAAGTGTATTTCTTAGCTCAACTTCTGTTTCTCCTAGCTCAATGGAAAGTCACATTTAATAAACCCAGAAATAGAGTTTGATGAAGGAGAAATGGCCCACAGAGGATGATTTTCAAGGGATGGAAAGGAGATTATGGGATAATTTTGGTAGTGTTTTATAAATTCTTTTTAAAAATTGACAAGAGCAAGGTTAAGTTTGGCCCTCTAGTTTTCTTGATTGTGTTGAAGAAAGCTATGGCTCTAATCAGATCTTGTATAAGCCCATGAAATTCTCTAAAGGGTTGATGGGGGGATATTTTGTTAATATAGACCCTCAGTCTATGACTTAAAAAAATTTCTTCTCCATATCCTATAATGTAACACTTCACATTTTGGATATATAAACTTCACCA
The DNA here is from genome assembly GCF_000754665.1 of Bison bison bison. NCBI lineage: Eukaryota > Metazoa > Chordata > Mammalia > Artiodactyla > Bovidae > Bison > Bison bison. The sequence continues at coordinate 5,464 of NW_011476070.1, read as the reverse complement.
ATATATTACCAGCATTTCATAGATTGTTTTTTCGCTTTTCCTTCTTTTGTGTGTTCTTTTCTTTGAGGGGCTGTGCAGAGTTTTCCCCTAATCCATGTCCCCACACGCCACAGCCACCGATTACCAGCGTCCCCCACCAGACTGAGAGATCGGCTACCTCTAGTGAATCTACACTGACTCGTCAATGTCCCCCGAACACCGTGGTTTACATTAGGGTTCACTCTTGGTGTTGTGCATTCTATGAGGCGGGACAAATGTACAATGACATTACCCTAATTTTGGTATTATACAGAACATTTTCTTTGTCCCAGAGGAAGAAGGATCCTCTGTCTTCCACGTATTCATCTCTCAGCCCCACCACCCCCTGCTGGCAACTATGGATCTTTCCATTGTCTCCAAAGTTTCGTCTATTGACGATGTCATACAGATAGAAATACATACACCACATGGCTGTATCAAATGGGCTTCCTTCACTTGGTAATAGCATTTAAGTTTCCTCCTATTGGTTTTCTGACTTCACAGCTCGTTTCTTTTTAGTGTGGAATAATAGTCCATATCTGGATAGATCAGTTTATTTCTCCATTTACTTACTGGCTATCATCTTGGTCACTTCCAAATTTTGTCAAATATGATTAAATGTGCTATCGGCAGTCCATGGAGTAAAAAAAAAAAAAAAACAGAAACAAACTGTTCTTTTCCCTTCAAAGTTAAACATATAATCAATAGGCTTACTTCCCATGAGCATCCAAACCAGACTGAACAGGAACCCCCTTTCTTCTACTTCATGCTCTGTCCATCTTGTGTTCATTGCATGGTCGGTAATATCATCATGTAAATTTTATCCATCTTCTATTCATTTATTTTAAGGAAACCAGGAAAATGTATTAAAACACCCAAATGAATCTACTAAGTGCTGTTATAAGCAGAGATGGCTGTTTTCTGGAAACTGACCAAGTAGACTGATGGGAAGAGATGAGTGGCAATGCTTGATAGCTGAAGGATGAAATTCTAAATGTGAAATAAGAACAGTGGTTTTAGGATAGCAGAGTAATAGTTACAGTCCTGTAGGACATACAGCGGTGTGGTAGAAATAGCCTCCACGGCTGTTTTGATTAACAAGTGAAGACTTAAATTTCATGACTGCTGAAAAATGCTAAGTGAAATGTACATATACACACATCATTGTTGGTGAGAGGGGTGCAAACTTTTGGTCCAGAATTTGGTATGAATTTAGAGAGAGTGGCATCTCTTGTGGGATACAAGCAAGCTATACTTCCTTGTTGGATTCTGAACTGTGTATGGATACAGTGATATAGAAATATATCTATATAGTGATATAGAAAGTGAAAGTGAAGTCGCTCAGTCGTGTCCGACTCTTTACGACCCCGTGGACTGTAGCCCACCAGGCTCCTACATCCATGGGATTCTCCAGGCAAGAATACTGGAGTGGGTTGCCATTTCCTTCTTCAGGGCATCTTCCTGACCCAGGGATCGAACCCAGGTCTCCCTCATTGCAAGCAGATGCTTTAACCTCTGAGCCACCAGGGAAGCCCAAACATGGGGTTAAATGTATCATTACAGAACGGCTCCTTTGATGAAGTTTGACCTGAGACTTTCTGACTAGAACTACTATGTTGGGACCCAAGGCGAGTTACCCTTCCTAGTTGCTTTTTATCTAATGTTGATACCCTCGTTTTGTTGTTAGAACCTTAATATATACGTAGAATTATATATTTAGAATTTTATAGTGAAAAATAAATTGAACCACAACTGAAATTAAAAAAATTTTTAGTACCTATATTCAAATACAAAAAAAACCCAAAATTTAAACTTATTAGTGTTTAAACCAACATGTGCAAAATTATATTATTTTCCATGTATTCAATGTAAATGTCACTGAGATCAGGAAATGTTGTATACTGTCTTCAAAAGCTTTGTGTTTTACCATTATTTCACATCTCAGTTTTCAGTAGACATACTTCAAGTGGTCAGCATCCTATTGTGAGTAGTGCTCATTTGTTCAATAAAGCAGAGTTCATTGTATGAACTGGGTATGGAACAACAGACTGGTTCCAAATAGGAAAAGGAGTATGTCAAGGCTGTATATTGTCACCCTGCTTATTTAACTTCTATGCAGAGTACAT
>NW_011476070.1:0-2826 GCF_000754665.1 Bison bison bison | reverse complement strand
AGAAGAGGACAACAGAGGATGAGGTGGCTGGATGGCATCACCAACTCGATGGACATGGGTTTGGGTAGACTCCGGGAGTTGGTGATGGACAGGGAAACCTGGTGTGCTGTGGTTCACGGGTTCGTGACTGAACTGAACTGAAACTCAATAAATTTATGAAATATAAATTATATTATCATATATTGTATCAATTTTGTAAGTTTTTAAAATATAAATTATTATATTATAGTTAGGATATTGTGCAAGCAAAGGACAATATTCTTTAGCTCTTAGAAGGACATTTCTGTTAGTTGTCTTAATTAGGCCTCCCATGAACTCTGAGACAAGGATTTGAGTGAACGTAGGTAATTTAGAAGTGATCCCAGGAAACATTTGTAGGAAGTGGAGAAGTGAGACCGAGAATGATATTAAATCAATAAAAAGTGTGTTAACAACACAGTTACTGTTTGGGTTACTGGCCTCCTTCCTGCAGGGTCACCCTGGGAGACAGAATTGTTCCAACTGACAGGCAAAGGCACTGGGGTGTTTATCTACCCACTCCCCATCCATCATTGTTTGAGGGCTGAATCCAGGGGTTCTGGCTTATCTTGCGTATGTCCCCATTGTGCTCCCACAGGCAGAAAAAGGCCCTTCAGCAGAGAGCTGCAGGTAAGCAGTGAGTTGCCTGAATTTTGAATGAATGTCAGAGGACATGAGCTGGGAAGTGACAGTTTCTGCTCCAGCTTCTTCTGCTCCAGGTCACACCAGCCAATGAGGGATCCCCTTAGCCTCAGGAGCCCCAGAGACTTGATGCCACCAAGACTCTCTGTTACACCACTTGTCCTGTTCACTTATATATCCCTTGCTCCTGGAACAGTTGTTGGCACACAGTAGGTGTTTAATAAATAGCCATGACTGTATGACTTCCCCTTGAGTACCTGCTTTATTCTTTCAGGCATCTCCACATAAATGGGGCACATGGCTACCAGCAGTGTTTGGTCATATCCTTATAACTCCCTCATTAGAAATGAAAGAGAGGCCTTTCCCTTTCTAACTTCAGGAAAAGAAACAAAGATTCTCAAGGAGGAAAGCAAGTTAGTCTGATGTGGGCCACAAGGTTATTTCTGTGCCAAACCCTCTGGACAAGAACATGGTATATTACGATTGGCTATATTTGATTTGAGGGCTGACTCTTGAGCTTACAGAGGTGGATAGATTGATAGAAATTGCAGTAACAAAGACATTGTTGCCATATTCAGAACTGTGGATATTCACTGGAGTATATTCAAATTCTGAATGTCATCTCTCCTATGTGCCTTGGTAGAAAAATGCTTGAGGACCAGCACTGTCTTAACTGAAACATTTTATTAATATTACCACTCTTATACCTGGGCTTTCTAGGTGGCTTGGTGGTAAAGAGTCTGCTTGCTAATGCAGGAGACTTAGGAGACAGGGGTTCAGTCCCTGGGTTGGGAAGATCTCCTGGAGAAGGAAATGGCAACCCACTCCAGTATTCTTGCCTGGAAAATCCCATGGACAGAGGAGCTTGGTGGGCTACGGTTCATGTACTTGCAAAGAGTTGGACATTACTGTAAACCTACTTTAGATTTAACATGCTTTTTTGACTTTTTGACAGGATCCTTTAGACCATTTAATAATTTATAGATTGCACATATACAAATTTGTATCATGTGTCCCTGAAGTTTGGGAAGGAATTATCAAGTCCAACAAGATTGAATCTCTCCTTAGAAGTTGTCTCATCATCCTCACTAGAGTCAGTGTTTGCCTTCACTAACTCAGCGTAATGTTTTCAGTGTTCATCCATGTTGTAGCATACATCAGGATGTCTATCTTGCCAAATAGTATTCCATTGCATGTAATATCACAATTTATTTATCCACTCACTAGTTGATGTACACATGGTTCTGCACACCCCTAGTATACTTTTTGACTTTTTTTTGAATAATGCTACTATGACTTTGTATCAGGGTTTTTGTATAGACATAGGTTTTCATGTATCTTGGGTAGAAAACTAGGAGTAGTATTCCTAGGTTATATGGTACCTTTGTGACTGTACTATTTTACATTCCTACCAGTGTATGAGGGTTCCCGTTTCTCTATATTCTTTCTACTTGCTATTGTCTTTTTAGTTATAGTACTGAACCATTTAAGATCAGTTGTTGTTCAGTTGCTCAGTCATGTCCGGCTCTTTGTGAATCCATGGACTGCATCACACCAGGCTTCCCTGTCTTTTACCATCTCCCAGAACTTGCTCCAACTCATATCCATTGAGTTGGTCCATTAACGTCAGTAAACAATTGCAGATAGAGGCCTTATGACATCATCCCCATGTTTACAAGCTTGTGCCTGGCCTAGTGGTCATGTACCTAGAAGGCCTTCATTTGTTCAGTGAATAAAAACAAACAGACAAACATTTTCTTGTATATTGCCTTAAAACCTAACGTTTTTTACAAAGTGTATTCACAATTTCTGAGGCTTACAATAACCCTGTAGGAAGTAGGAGAAATATGGGTTTCTCATTTTAGACCTGAGAAATTTAGATAACAATCAAAACATCAAGATCTTTGGTCCCTGGCTTCATATACAGTCTTCCCTGTATAATTCAACACTGGTTCTCAATATCTCTACTAAAAAGCATATTAGTTAATGTTCAGAAAAAATGCTAAGTTTCAAAAGATCTTAATTTTAAAAAAGACAAGAGAATGGACTGAGTGTATTCAGCAGTTTGGAGATCGCTAATTTTGATCCTGAGATGGTAATGGGGACTGGAGACAACAGTCTGGGGCAGTCTGACAAGGGAAGTCACTAAACGTCCATCTTCAGCAA
>NW_011476069.1:15191-16639 GCF_000754665.1 Bison bison bison | reverse complement strand
AACAAAGATCTCATGTGCCACATGACCTAGATAAATAAAAAGAATGATTTAAAAAAAATCTTTCAGATAAATCTTACACTCTATTATACACAGTGAAGTAAGTCAAAAAGAAAAACACCAATAGAGTATGCTACTGCTGCTAAGTTGCTTCAGTCGTGTCTGACTCTGGGCAACCCCATAGACAGCAGCCAACCAGGCTCCACTGTCCCTGGGATTCTCCAGGCAAGAACACTGGAGTGGGTTGCCATTTCCTTCTCCAATGCATGAAAGTGAAAAGTGAAAGTGAAGTCGCTCAGTCTTGTCCGACCCTCAGCGACCCCATGGACTGCAGCCTACCAGGCTTCTCGGTCCATGGGATTTTCCAAGCAAGAGTACTGGAGTGGGGTGCCATTGCCTTCTTCATCATATGTGACTAGAGAGATTATTTACAAAATATTAGTGGTGATGATAAATTTAGACAATATTTAGAGAAAGAAAAAATGGAAAAATAATACCCTGCTTACAATATCATCATTTATTAAAGGTAAGAAAGACATTAATAATCAGGATCAGTAAGTATAAATACATGAGTATTTTTACACACTACTAATGTGAATTATCAATGCAAAGAAATAGAGGAAAACAACAGAATGGGAAAGACTAGAGATCTCTTCAAGAAAATTAGAGATACCAAGGAAACATTTTATGCAAAGAAGGGCTCGATAAAGGAAAAAAATGGTATGGACTTAAAAGAAGAAGAAGATATTAAGAAGAGGTGGCAAGAATACAGAAGAATTGTACAGAAGAATTGTACGAAAGTGATCTTCACTACCAAGATAATCACGATGGTATGATCACTCACCTAGAGCCAGACACCCTGGAATGTGAAGTCAAGTGGGCCTTAGACAGCATCATTAGGAAGAAAGCTAGTGGAGGTGATGGAATTCCAGATGAGCTATTTCAAATCCTGAAAGATGATGCTGTAAAACTGTTGCACCTAATATGCCAGCAAATTTGGAAAACTAAGCAGTGGCCACAGAATTGGAAAAGGTTAGTTTTCTTACCAATCCCAAAGAAAGGCAATACCAAAGAATGCCCAAGTTCATTTCAGTCTCTCAGTCGTTTTCGACTCTTTGAGACCCCATGAATTGCAGCACGCCAGGCTTCCCTGTCCATCATCAACCCCCGGAGTTGACCCAGACTCATGTCCATTGAGTCAGTGATGACATCCAGCCATCTCATCCTCTGTCGTCCCCTTCTCCTCCTGCCCCCAATCCCTCCCAGCATCAGAGTCAGTCCAACTCTCACATCCATACATGACCACAGGAAAACCCATAGCCTTGACTAAACGAACATTTGTTGGCAAAGTAATGGCTCTGCTTTTGAATATGCTATCTAGGATGGTCATAACTTTCCTTCCAAGGAGTAAGGGTCTTTTAATTTCATGGCTGCAGTCACCATCTGCAGTG
>NW_011476069.1:4339-12783 GCF_000754665.1 Bison bison bison | reverse complement strand
TATTTCTCCACTGATATCCAGTAGCATATTGGGCACCTACTGACCTGGGGAGTTCCTCTTTCAGTATCCTAGCATTTTGCCTTTTCATACTGTTCATGGGGTTCTCAACGCAAGAATACTGAAGTAGTTTGCCATTCCCTTCTCAGTGGGCCACATTCTGTCAGATCTCTCCACCATTACCCACCCATCTTGGGTTGCCCCACAGGCATGGCTTAGTTTCATTGAGTTAAACAAGGCTGTGGTCCTAGTGTGATTAGATTGACTAGTTTTACTACCACATAATTGCACTCATCTCATACACTACTAAAGTGAAAGTGATAGTGAAGTCATGTCCGACTCTTTGCAACCCCATGGACTATAACTTATCAGGCTCCTCCATCCATGGGATTTCCAGGCAAGAGTGCTGGAGTGGATTGCCATTTCTTTCCAGAGGATCTTCCAGACCCAGGAATCGAACCCGAGTCTCCCACATTTCAGGCACATGCTTTATCATCTGAGCCACCACTAAAGTACTGCTCAAAATTTTCCAATCCAGCCTTCAGCAATATGTGAACCGTGAACTTTCAGATGTTCAAGCTGGTTTTAGAGAAGGCAGAGGAACCAGAGATCAAATTACCAACATCTGCTAGATCACCAAAAAAGCAAGAGAGTTCCAGAAAAACATCTATTTCTGCTTTATTGACTATGCCAAAGTCTTTGACTGTGTGGATCACAATCAACTGTGGAAAATTCTGAAAGAGGTGGGAATACCACCTGAACTACCTCTTGAGAAACCTATGTACAGGTCAGGAAGCAACAGTTAGTACTGGACGTGGAAAACCAGACTGGTTCCAAATAGGAAAAGGAGTACATCAAGGATATATATTGTCACCCTGCTTATTTAACTTATATGCAGAGCACATCATGTGAAATGCCAGGCTGGATGAAGCAAAAACCTGGATCAACATTGCCACGAGAAATATCAATAACCTCAGATATGCAGTGACCCCATCCTTAGGACAGAAAGTGAAGAACTAAAGAGCCTCTTGATGAAAGTGAAAGAGGGGAGTGAAAAAGTTGGCTTAAAGCTCAACATTTAGAAAACTAAGATCATGGCATCCAGTCCCATTACTTCATGGCAAAAAGATAGGGAAACAATGTAAATAGTAACAGACTATGTTCTTGGGCTCCGAAATCACGGCAGATGATAACTGCAGCCATGAAATTAACAGACAACTGTTCTTTGGAAGAAAAGCTATGACCAAACTAGACTGCATATTAAAAAGCAGAAATTACTTTGCCGACAAAAGTCCATCTAGTAAAAGCTATGGTTTTTCCAATACTCATGTATAGCTGTGAGAGTTGGACCATAAAGAAGGCTGAGAAGTGAGGAACTAATGCTTTTGAAGTTTGGCTTGGAAAAGACTCTTGAGAGTCCCTTGGATTGCAAGGAGATCAAACCATTCACTTCTAAAGGAAATAAATCCTGAATATTCATTGGAAGAACTGATGCAGAAGCTGATGCTCCAATACTTTGGCCACCTGATGTGAAGGGCTGTCTCACTGGAAAAAACTCTGATGCTAGAAATGATTGAAGGCAGGAGGAGAAGTGGATGACAGAGGATGAGATATTTGGATGGCATCACCAACTGAGTTGCCATGATTTTAAGCAAGCTCTGGGAGATGGTGAAAGACAGTGTAGACTAGAATTCAAGGGATCACAAAGAGTTGGACATGACTGAGTGACTGAACAACAACCATACCACTCCAGTTAGAAGAAATCCTCCTCCAAGAAAATTTTCCCTAATTGTATATTGATACTGCCATGAGTTTCTGAACCCCCATGATTATATCAGTTAAATAAAGCAGTGCTATAAATGTTAAAGGAGGTCTTACAAATAGCTGTGAAAAGAAGAGAAGCGAAAAGCAAAGGAAAAAGGGAAAGATACAAGCATCTGAATGCAGAGTTCCAAAGAATAGCCAGAAGAGATAAGAAAGCCTTCCTCAGAGATCAATGCAAAGACATAGAGGAAAACAACAGAATGGGAAAGACTAGAGATCTCTTCAAAAAAATTAGAGATACCAAGGGAACATTTCATGCAAAGATGGGCTCGATAAACGGCAGAAATGGTATGGACCTAAAAGAAGCAGAAGATATTAAGAAGAGGTGGCAAGAATACACAGAAGAACTGTACAAAAAAGATCTTCACGACCCAGATAATCACGATGCTGTGATCACTGACCTAGAGTTCAACATCCTGGAATGTGAAGTCAAGTGGGACTTAGAAAGCATCAGTAAAAACACAGCTAGTGGAGGTGATAGAATTCCAGTTGAGCTCTTTCAAATCCTGAAAGATGATGCTGTGAAAGTGCTGCACTCAATATGCCAGCACATTTGGAAAACTCAGCAGTGGCCACAGGACTGGAAAAGCTCAGTTTTCATTCCAATCCCAAAGAAAGGCAATGCCAAAGAATACTCAAACTACTGCACAATTGCACTCATCTCACACACTAGTAAAGTAATGCTCAAAATTCTCCAAGCCAGGCTTCAGCAATATGTGAACTGTGAACTTTCTGATGTTCAAGCTGATTTTAGAAAAGGCAGAGGAACCAGAGATCAAATTGCCAATATCCGCTGGATCATGGAAAAAGCAAGAGAGTTCCAGAAAAACATCTATTTCTGCTTTATTGACTATGCCAAAGCCTTTGACTGTGTGGATCACAATCAACTGTGGAAAATTCTGAAAGAGATGGGAATACCAGACCACCTGACCTGACTCTTGAGAAATCTGTATTCAGGTCAGGAAGCAACAGTTAGAACTGGACATGGAACAACAGACTGGTTCCAAATAAGAACAGGAGTACGTCAAGGCTGCATATTGTCACCCTGCTTATTTAACTTATATGCAGAGTACATCACGAGAAATGCTGGACTGGAGGAAACACAAGCTGGAATCAAGATTGCCGGGAGAAATACCAATAGCCTCAGATATGCACATGACACCACCCTTATGGCAGAAAGTGAAGAGGAACTAAAAAGACTCTTGATGAAAGTGAAAGAGGAGAGTGAAAAAGTTGGCTCAAAGCTCAACATTCAGAAAACGATCATGGCATCTGGTCCCATCACTTCATGGGAAACAGAAGGGGAAACAGTGGAAACAGTGTCATACTATTTTTCTGGGCTCCAAAAATCACTGTAGATGGTGACTGCAGCGATAAAATTAAAAGACCCTTACTTCTTGGAAGGAAAATTATGACCAACCTAGATGGCATATTCAAAAGCAGAGACATTACTTTGCCAACAAAGGTCCGTCTAGTCAAGGCTGTGTTTTTTCCTGTGGTCATGTATGGATGTGAGAGTTGGACTGTGAAGAAGGCTGAGCGCAAAGAACTGATGCTTTTGGACTGTGGTGTTGGAGAAGACTCTTGAGAGTCCCTTGTACTGCAAGGAGATCCAACCAGTCCATTCTGAATGAAATCAGCCCTGGGATTTCTTTGGAAGGAATGATGCTAAAGCTGAAACTCCAGTACTTTGGCCACCTCATGTGAAGAGTTAACACATTGGAAAAGACTCTGATGCTGGGAGGGATTGGGGGCAGGAGGAGAAAGGGACGACAGAGGATGAGATGGCTGGATGTCATCACTGACTCAATGGACGTGAGTCTGGGTCAACTCCTGGGTTTGGTGATAGACAGGGAGGCCAGGAATGCTGTGATTCATGTGTTCACAAAGAGTCGGACATGACTGAGTGACTGAACTGAACTGAGAAATGTTAAAACTCTGTCCCTTTAAGACTGAAGTTGCAAAGTCGTGGGGCTTTCCTGGTAGTTCAGTGGGAAAGAATCTTCCTATGATGCAGGAGATGTTTGTTCAGTTCCTGAATGTGGAAGATCACCTGGAGGAGGGTACAACAACCTACTACAGTATTTTTGCCTCAAGAATTCCATGGACAGAAGAACCTGGCAGAATACAGTCCATAGGGTCTAAAAGAGTTGGACTCGACTGAAGCAACTTAAAAAGAATGCAAACAATGTGCTGGTTTTCCCTGGTGGCTCAGTGGTAAAGAATGCACCTGCCAATGTAGGAGAAACAGGTTTGATCCCTGGGTCAGGGAGATAAAGAAAATGGGAAGCCACCCCAGAATTCTTTCTGGGAAATCCAATGGACAGTGGAGTCTGACAGGCTATAGTGTATAGGATCACAAAAGAAGTCTGACAGGACTTAACAACTAAACAAAAACAATATGCGAGGTGGTTAAATGCATATTTGTCTTTTCTTCTGTTTAGAAGAAACCAACTAAACCAACTCTGTTTAGTCTAATGATGCTTTAGTATAACAGGAATTTTGCATTTGAAAAGCTTGACTGAGTGTGAATTAGTGACATAAAAGAAACATAAGACTTTGTTTAGAAACAAAACCACATTGTATTACTCAGAGTTGTAGGACTTCAGTAGACAATTTATTAATGCAAAAGCCAAAGATGGTGTCTACATTTTAAAGCTACCACTAGATGAAAATATAAATTTGTTCATAAATTGTGATAATGCATTCAGGGCAGTCAAAGTGTACGTAATAAATTTTGTGCTGTCTCATTTGGTAGTTTGCATCTTGAAAACTCCTAAGGAATCATGCATAAGTTAATCACTATATAACATAAAAATGACATATAAGAATCCTATATATGTCATATACAAATATAACATAAAATGTATGTAAATGCATATAAATATATTCATGAAAATAAAACATTAAGTCCTAAAAATCTTAAATTTTTATGTTCAGGTAATTTAAGACATCTTTGAAACAAGGGCAAGGTAGCAATGTGTTTATAAAGTAAAAGTATCTTTCTTTTAAGATAGAAAGAAGGAATGGTGTTTTAGTATTGGAATTAACATCAATTTTAAATTCATATTTTTATTTTATATTTCATAAAAATGTAAAATAAATACATTTATATGTAATAATAAATATATCATTAGATATATTATTAGAAATGTAGTGGTTATTAAAAATAATAAAGCTATTTGTGAATCAAATTTCAAAATTATTATCCCTAAAACAATTATCCATTTTGGAGCACAGAGGGGTCAGAAGAATATTAAGCATGACATCCTCGTATTAGTACTTTTCTTTTTGTTTTCGTTTTTTCTTTTTTTTTTAAATTCAGAGATACTATGTGTTATGGAGAGAGATTGATCACATGGATATGGACAGCTTCACCCTCAGTTCTGAAGTGTCAAGTTTTGCCCTCAGTTCTGAAGTGTCAAGTTTTTCTAAAACTAGCTTAAATACTCTTAAATCATTTTAGGAAAGCAGGGCAATCCTCTGTTCTCAGAAGATTAACTGTAAGCCAGATCTAACTGATAAATTAAAATTTAAAAAAAAAGAGCAGATGATTAGAATTACTTTTCTCATCTTTAGTGAAACATAACTGACACATAATACTGTATAAGTTTAAGGAATACTATGTGTACACTTGGTTTGATATGACTATATATTAAAAATGATCATTACCATAATGTTAACTCCTGACACATGCATAACCTCATATAATCACCATTTCTTGATTGTCATAGGAAAATTTACAATGTACTTCTTAGCAAGTTTAATGGTGTAAAACAGTATTACTAACTTGATAAATTTACTATAAATTACTAACTTGAAAAATTTACTAAAAATTACTAACTTGATAAATTTACTATAAATTACTAACTTGAAAAATTTACAATAAACTTCTTAGCAAGTTTAATGGTGTAAAACAGTATTACTAACTTGATAACTATGCTATACATTAGGTCTCAAGAATTTATTAATCTTATAGCTAGAAATTTGTACTCTATGACTAACTCAACCCCATTTCCCACATCCCCAAGCACCTGGTAATTACTTTTTAAGTCTCTGTTTCTATGTATTCAGCTTTAGGATTTCACCTATAAGTGATATCATACAGGCTTTGTCTCTGTCTTTCTCTGACTTACTCACTGAGTATAGTATAATATCAATTTTCTCTTCTGCACCAATCATTTATTTATATAAATATCAATTCATGGATTTATCTATATTGTCACAAATGGGAGAGTCTCCTTATCCCTCATGGCTGAATAATACCCTATTATGTCTCTCTCTCTCTCTCTCTCCCTCCCTCTCTCTCTCTCTTTCTCTCTGTATATATATATATATATATATATATATATATCATCATTATTTAATCATCCACAGATTTACATTTAGTTTGCTTCTTTATCTTGCTATTGTGAATAATGCTGAAATAAAAATGAACATACAAATATCTCTTTGATATCCAGTTTTCACATTCTTTTCATATATACCCAGAAGTGGAATTGCTAGATCATATAGTACTTCTATTTTTTGTTTATTTGTTTGCTTATTTGTTTTTTTAAAGAAAACATATGTTTAATCAAGTAATACATGAAAAACTTATTTGTTGTTGTTCAGTTTCTAACTTGTGTCCAACACTTTGCTACCCATAAACTGCAGCACTCCAGGCTTCCCCGTCCCTCACTATCTACCAGAGCTTGCTCAAAATCATGGCCACTATGTCTATGATGCCATCCAATCATTGCATCCTCTGTTGCCCCTCCTCCTCCTGCCCTCAATCTTTCCTAGCATCAGGGTCTTTTCCAATGATTTGGCTCTTCGCATCAGGTGGCCAAAGTATTGGCAGTTCAGCATCAGTCCTTCCAAAGAATATTCAGGATTGACTTCCTTTAGGATTGACAGGTTTGATCTCCTTGCTGTCCAAGGGACGCTGTTTTTAATGTTCTCTATTGTAGCTGTACCAATTTACGTTCCCACCCACAGTGCACAAAGAATCCTTTTTCTCCACACCATTACCAATACTTATTTCCTAGATTTTTGATGATAGCCATTAAAATAGGTGTGAATAGCTCATTTGGTTCTGTAATGCATTTCCCTGATATGTACTGCATATCACGATTAGTGATATTGTGCACATTTTCATATATATATATTGGCCAATTTGATATCTTCATTGGGAAAATGTCCATATGATTCCTCTATTCAATTTGTAGTCATTACTTTTTGTCAATGAGTTGTATAAATTTTTTCTATTTTTTTCAGATATACGGTTTGCAATTTTTTCATTCCAGATGTTGCCTTTGCATTTTTTTGATCTTTTGTTCCCTGCTCAGAAGCGTTTTTTAAGTAACAAGCACTGTTTTTAAACAAAAGATGGTTGGTAATCACACTAAAGTATATACTCTCCCTATACCTATATACATACATATTCATATATTTTTAATCTTTATTTAGAATATGCCTAACTTATAATAGTTCATTGTTAGTCTACAATTTACATGTATTTTATAAACTTTAATATCAAATATTTTTATATTACAGATTGATTGTGAAGATATTGCAGAGTGTCTATGTAAACTGCGGCCGATTAGCCCTATTATTCATATCTTACATTAAACTGATTCATTTGTTACAATTAATGAACCATTATTGATGCTAATTTCTCTAGTAGTAGTACTAGCAGAAGCAGCAGTACTAGCAGTAGTAGTAATCAAATCCATCATTTAGTCAGATTTTCTTAGTTTCCAGCTGCTATCTTTTTGCTGTTCTAGGATCCTATTCAGGATGTATTTATTCATGTTGCATTTATTCATCATGTTTCCCTGGACTTCTCTTGGCTGTGACAATTTCTCTGACTGCCTATACTATTTATTAATTTGACTTTTTGAGAACTACTGGTAAAGTACTCTATTAAATGTCCTTCATTAATTATTTTAACTTTTTTTACTCAGGATATTTTCTTTTCTCCACAATTCATTCATTTATATAACTATCAATTTATGGATATTCGTTTAACACATTGTATTATAGCCAGTTAATTCTGCATTTAGTTGCTAAAATTATTGGCTATTAGAAGGCTTTCAGTTCACTCCTGTGTGACTTTGACATGCCCTCATTATGTAAGCGAGAGGGTAACAGATAGGAAGTCTGGAAGTCCCCAAGTAGCAGGAGGAAATAAACTGCAAGTGGCAGATTTTCTCTTTTTTTTTTTAATTTTATTTTATTTTTAAATTTTACATAATTGTATTAGTTTTGCCAAATATCAAAATGAATCTGCCACAGGTATACATGTCCCTTCTCTGTTGACAAAATTGGTTCTGCTTAAGACTAATTTTTTTTTTTTCCTCAAACCTTGGGCTGATAATGGCTAAACAAATCAGTATTCATGTGAATTGTTTTATGGCTGGGGGATGGCACACCTGATGCTGTCCTATCTCAAAAGTATCACTGATGAACATAGATGCAAAAATCCTTAAAGAAATTCTAGCAATCAGAATCCAACAACACATTAAAAAGATCATATACCATGACCAAGTGGGCTTTACCCCAGGGATACAAGGATTCTTCAATATCTGCAAATCAATCAGTGTAATACACCACAATAACAAATTGAAAAATAAAAACCA
>NW_011476069.1:0-1643 GCF_000754665.1 Bison bison bison | reverse complement strand
AGGGAGAGGGTGGGATGATTTGGGAGAATGGCATTGAAACATGTATAATATCATATATGAAATGAGTCGCCAGTCCAGGTTGGATGCACGATACTGGATGCTTGGGGCTGGTGCAGTGGGACGACCCAGAGGGATGGTACAGTGGGGGAGGAGTGAGGAGGGTTCAAGATGGGGAACACGTGTATACCTGTGGTGCATTCATGTTGATATATGGCAAAATCAATATAATATTGTAAAGTTAAAAAAGAAAATTAAATTTAAAAAAATGTGGGTGAAACTCCCTCAGCCTTGAGGTATCTCTCTTATCTATTTGAAAGTTAAAGTGAAAGCTGCCCTCAGTCGTGCCTGACACTTTGCAAGCCAATGGACTGTCCATGGAATTCTCCAGGACAGAATTCCTGAGTGGGTAGCCTATCCCTTCTCCAGGGGATCTCTCCAACTCAGGGATCAAACCCAGGTCTTCCACATTGCAGGCAGATTCTTTACCAGCTGAGCCACAAGAGAAGCCCAAGATTACTGGAATGGGTAGCCTATCCCTTCTCCAGTGGATCTTCCCAACCCAGAAATCGAACTGGGGTCTGCTGCATTGCAGGCGAATTGGTTACCAACTGAGCTATCAGGGAAGCCCTGGCAGCTCACTAATAGACATAAAACACCTTGCTAAAAGCTAGGAAGCAGGCATTCTTTCTGTCCCATTCTGATGTCTATGGCAGAAGTTTACCCTGTCTCTGTTATACTTTAATAAAACTTTGCTACACAAAAAGTAACAAGTAGTTAAGCCTCATCTCTGAACCTGGATCGAAATCTTCTCCAGAGGTCAAAATTCCAGCATCACACATGGCTTGCAGCAGCAACCTTTCATAAATTGCTATTTTTAGTTGAGCCTCTTTTTACTCTCTGACACCTTAAGATGATCTGACTAATTTGAATATTTTCTGTCCCAGTTATTACTTTAAGCACCTCTGGTTCCATTAAATTGAGAATGGCATCAGAAGCCAATATTAGGCTCTTGGTGTGCGCATTACTCCCAGGATATTATTGAATCCAGATCAGGGAGGAAGGTTCAGGATGGGGAGCACATGTATACCTGTGATGGATTCATTTTGATATTTGGCAAAACTAATACAATTATGTAAAGTTTAAAAATAAAATAAAATTTAAAAAAAAAGCAGATCTTCTCATTTGAGAAACAAAAAACTATGTGTATACTGCCTTATGTATATATGCATACCTATAAATATTTCTGTATGTAACGACTTGTATTCATATTAAGCTAAACTTGAGTTCATGCTAATAACTCCAAATCTAAGCCCTTAGAAAATGGATTAATCTACACTCTTCCCCTTGTAACCTTAACTCAGTGGTAAGAAGCTTGGCACCCCACAGTAATTAATTGTTTAGTGTTAATGTACACACACTGTAGTTTTAGAATTGTTAACCCATGTCTCTAAAAAAGAACTTTATCAACTAGAGTACAAAGTTTCATAAAATTTATTTTAGTCTTACAATTCTTGTGCTTTAATCCTCTGGATTTCGATCACTTCCAAAGTTAAATTAGGCCAGCAATTTTTTCTCCCATCACCTTCCATGGAGTTGTTTCATGATTTTGTGTAACAGTTCAGTTCAGTTCAGTCGTTCAGTCG
>NW_011476068.1:53989-55697 GCF_000754665.1 Bison bison bison | reverse complement strand
CCTGCCCCGCAGCGGGGTCTGCTGGGAGAGCGTGTGTACGTGGGTGTGGGGGGGGGCCACCACTGCCTGCGGGGCGAGAGGCTGGGCCTCTGCCCACAGCAGCCCAGTGCGGACTCCGAGGAGCCTGGGAAAGCACCACCCAGGGCTGTTCATGCGGCCAGAGCGGAACGGCCCTCTCCGCCTTCCCGACCCACAGTGCACAGCGCTCACCTTTGATGCTAGGTCTCAGTGGCACCATCTGCAGAAGGGGTGCAAAACACGCTCTCGCACACCTCCCTAAGCGTGTTTTCAGGCTGGCTTCCCATCTAAGGAGGGCGCCGCTCGATGGCCCCAGTCGAGCGGGCCTCCCAGCAGTGCAGGCCGCACAGCCTCTCCCGAGGGTCTGCCTTCCCTGTTGGGGTCCAGGCACAGCCTCGTGGGAGCAGGTGGTCCCCTAGTCCAGCCTCCTTCCCTATCAGGCCCCAGGGTGCTCTGATGGGGACTCAGCTCACCAAGTCGGGGGCTGGAGGGTTCAGGACTAGCCCATGAGCAGGGGGATGCCTGAGCGGGGCCCTCAGGAGCTGCAGCTGGAAAGAGTCGGGGTGAGAGAGGGGTGGGGGGACGGCGGCTGCAGGAAAGTGGCCTCGCCCTCGCCCTTGGCCCCTCGGTCCTCAGACAGCTCAGGGGGGCCCTCCACCCATGTCTGCCCCCTCTCCCACTCCTAGGAGGGTCCGCTGCTTCGAAGAACATGTGGCTCCTGGCGTCCAGCGCCGCCATCAGTCTGCAAGGGCTGCTGTGCTCTGGAGTCACACAGGGCGGTACCCCGAGGGTGGGCCAGCACCTGCCCCCCACTGCAGGCCCAGGGGCAGGGGGCGCTGCTCGGCCAGGACGAAGCTCCCCCAGCTCCCAGAGCGTCGCTGGCGGGACCCTGAGGTGGCTGTACCCACATGCCTGCTGTTCCTGTGGGGACTGTGGGGGTGACGAGGGGCAGGGGGACAGCCCGGCCTCCGGGTTCTGGATCCCCAGGCTGCCCACTTCTCTCCCCCTCGGGACAGTAGTTTCCCCATGCCCAGCATGGTGAACACCGCGCTCCAGCCCCTGTAGAGGCCGGTGCACACAGTAGGGGCTTCATTGGCACCTCTTTCCAGGACGGCGGGCACTGATCCTGTCAACCAACCACCCCGTCTTGGTCTCCTCTTCTGTGAAACACAACCAACCCTCACCCGGGGGGCGTGATAGTCAGAGAGCAGGTGGGGACGTTCAGGCCAGTTCACCGATTCCTTTCCTCCATTCATTCGGCCCACAGACCCTCGGTCTGTGGTGGGGACTTCACCTCTGGGATCCCCCCTGGCCGCCCTCACAAGCCAGGGGCTCGAGCCCACCTCTGGGCACACTGCTGCCTGGGTCCAGGCCAGGCCAGCTAGTCATGCCTGCACGCAGGGCCATGCCCCTCTCACCGCCCAGGATCCATCCCTCCCTCCCGCCACCTTCACGAACCAGCTCACTTTTCCAACCAGGGAGACAACTGCACTTTGACGAAAGGCAAACGGAGTCTATTCAGGGCACAGCTTCCCGGGCCCGGTTTAAGGGGGAGGTGTGTGCAATTAGCTCCGACAGCCCGTCAGCACCTCCACGCAGTGGAGGCCTCACCTGGTGGTTAACTCTCTGTCACGAAGGAGCAGAGCCTTCGGGGAACTGGCAACCTGCGTGGGTCACGGGAGGGGAGACC
>NW_011476068.1:48790-52117 GCF_000754665.1 Bison bison bison | reverse complement strand
CTCTGCCCGCCCCCCTCCCTGGGCTCCGCTGCTCCGCCCCCTCCCACAAACCTCCTGCAGGCCCCCCTGGCAGCGCGCCAGGTAACCCGCTTACCCACTGAGGCTTCCTGTCAAAGCCTGGCGGCAGGTTGACCAGCCTCCCGGGCCGTGCTCGCTGAACCCCGCGTGGGAGCCCCCTCGGGCCAGTTGACCCCGCGAACTGACGCCTGGGGTCCCCTTATGGTAGCTTGGTCTTCTGGATTCCAGAGCGTCCCCATCAGGGGGGGCCAGCCCAGGACCTGGTCCCTGGTCCCCAGCAGAGATGCGGTCTGAGTGGTCTCTGGGCCTGGACGCTGCTGGCTGCAGGCAGCAGGCCTGAGTGCCTCCCCCTCTTTCTGTCCTGCCTCATCAATCCCACAGACTAGGGTGTGGGGGGGGAGGCCCGCATGGCACAGCAGGAGGCCAGCCCTTGGGGGAAGGGCAGGGGTGCCTTCAGCCCCAGGCCTGGTGGGGGAGACACCACCCTGCCCGCAGGGTCCTGCACTGGCAGGGCCTTACCTGAACTGCTGAGCTGTAGTTTCCCCATTTGTTAAAGAGATGGACAGTTCGGCCTAAAGGTTACTTACTGGTGAGATGAGCGCAGTGGGTGAAACATCTGCACTGAAGGCTTGGGCTTATCAAATCTCCCCTGAGACCGCGGCCTTTGGACCCTGGGGGAGTGGGGCTGGGGGCTGAGGGCTCACAGCGGGTGGGCAGCTGGGAGCAGATCCTTCAGATAGGGGTCCAGGTGGCTTCACAGCCTTGCTCCGTCTTCTCCCTGGGGCCAAGCACACACCCCTTGGTGCCCAGCGCGCCCCTGCGGGGGCGGGGCTAAAACTGGCGGATGCAGCCCCTGCCGGTCCAGCGGCCTCAGCCCCCGGAGTCTCCTTGGCTCCGCCCTGGTGTGGGAGCAGCTTCTGGCAACAGGCCAGTGTGGAATGAGTGCCGGGCGTGCCAGGTGAGCCACCAAGGAGGGTGCACTGGCTCCTGGACACCGTAAAGCCAGGGACCTGTGCGTGTGGCGGCCGCCCGTGCCGGGACAGCCGTTCTTGGAATGCGCAAATCCTAGCTCTGCAGACGTGCTGCTGCCTGGAAGGCTGGCTGGCACCCCTGCCCGGCGCCCTGGGCCTCTCCTCGACCTCCTAAAGCTTTCCTAGCTCCCCTGAGCTGGGTTTCAGGCCTCTCCATGGTCCCTGGGATCCAGCAGTTGGCCCCTCCCGGGGGAGTGGGGGGGGTTGGCACTAGTCACTGACTCATGGGTCTCCCAGCCTGGCGCCTGGCTATAGCCGGTTGTGGTCAGTGGGTGTGTTTGTGGATCCAGAGGACGGAGGAGGGCAGGGGAAGACGGTGGGGAGTGACCTTCCAGCCTTCAGGCTGGGCTGGGGAGGGTGACCCAGCTGTGAGACCAGTGCTGAGCAGGGGTGTGTCCTGCGCCCCAGATCCCCAACTCTTACCCACCCGGGGGCGGGGAGCAGGCAGAGTCCTGAACCTCCCTCTCAGAGGCTGAAGAGGGAAGCCTGGCATCGGCTGGGAATCTGCGGATCGGCCACCAAGTCATCCAGTCATTACGCCCATCCACTTATCCATCCTTCCATCCATCCATCTGTCCACTCACCCACCCACTTATCCATCCAGGACTAGGTCTTCCTGGTGAGCAAGAATGGTGGGACCCAGCCCTGCTACAGAGTGGCCGTGGCACCCCGGGCAGCTGCTCTGCCTCTGGTCCTGCTGATCGGGGCCTGACCACTCTGCTCATCTCCAGAAAGGTCAGCTCTGGTGGGGCAGCGGCTGGGGCTCTGGCCCTGGATCCGCTCCTCTGCCTCAGCCCCTTTCCTCTGTAGCCCGGCAGCTCTAGCTGCTGTAACCTCAACACCCTTTCAGGGCAGGAAGTGGACATCCTCTCATGCAGGAGGATGGACCAGGGCCCATCCCTGATCTGGGAAGGGGAGGGGGGACCCTGGTGGGACGGTGGGCTGGGTTGTCAGTCAGAGGCTCTGGTAGGTCAGTGACATCTAGCCTCTTCCTTTGAGGGTCACTCACACACTCAGGAGATTTTCATCATTTGCTGATCTGCATTTGGGAACTTCCCTACTCGCTAAAATCTATTTGTAACCCTAAAATCAGTACTTGTCTCGCAATCATTTGCTGATATGCATAGACCAGCAGAATTTCTGAGTCCCCAGCTGAGGTCAGAAGGAGCCACTCTGGGCTTTTTTGTTCAATCTCACGCTGCAAACACGGCCAGTTTAGCACTCAGTCTTCCACATTTTTGTGCTTTTGGGGGAGACAGTCCTGTTTCACGTGGCCCTGGCCCAGCCCTAAATGTGTCCAGTGTCCCTAAGTGCAGGAAGGCTGGGTGTGTTTCACAGAGAAAACATGTGTGTTTGAGGAGTTTCCTGTACATGTGAGTTTCAGGGCAGCTGCCTTGGGTTCAGGGCTCCTGAACCAGTAATACAATATGTACCAAATGCAGTGTCTTTGAACAGTAAGGAAAACAGAACAAGGTCATGTATTGATTGGCTGTTATTTCAGCCGTGGTCTGAGGACCCTGACTCTGGGCTCCCCCAGGGCGATGGCTCAGTTCTCCATAGTTCAGTGTTTGTGGTGACTCTACAGACGAGAAGGAAATGGCAACCCACTCCAATATTCTTGCCTGGAAAATCCCATGGACAGAGGAGCCTGGTGGGCTGCATGCAGTCCACGGGGTTGCAAAGAGTCAGGCACGACTGAGTGGCTAACATGACAGACCAGACCCGCTGGGCTGTCTTTTTCAGAGATTCAGGGCCAAGCCGGGGCCTCACGGGTCTCTGATCCCGGCTGGCCTGCCTCGCTGCAGCCACCCCTCGCGCCTCCAGACCCCAGGCCCCGCCCCGCCACAGCCCCCTGCTCGGCCCAGAATAGCTGGCTCCATTTGGCTCCCAGCCATCCTTGAATTAGGCTCTGAGCCTCTCCTCCGTGGAGAAGAATCCGCTGGCATCTGAGCTTTCCCGTGCAGGAAGAGTTTATAGATCTCATGCAGGGGATGGGGGTGAGTGGGCGGAGGAAGGGGCTCCTGTGGCCCCTCCGCCACCCAGAGGTGCTCTGCTCCCCGAAGGCCCCGGGACACATCTCTGCCCCTGCCCCTCCTTGCCCACCCCCTTGGGGGTCTCCGCCCCTTCTGGCCCACCCCTTGCTCAGCCTCTTCCTGACCCCAGCAGAACTCTCCTTTTTTCCCTCCAGAACAGTGGGGAGGTTTAAGGGTTAGAAATAACCCCAAACCCAAGTATGATCCTCTGCACCCACCTCTCCTGCCTGCTCAGTGCCTGGTCT
>NW_011476068.1:47996-48690 GCF_000754665.1 Bison bison bison | reverse complement strand
CCCACTCCTGCGCACTGCCCTCCCCCACCTCCCAGAGAACTCCCCCGCCAGGACCCCTCTGCAGGGATTCTCCGACTCCAGTCCTCCCCACCCTGGAAGGATCACTGTGCTCCCCTCTCCCAGGAACCACGGACCTCAGCCCTCCGTGCCCCGTCCTGTGGGGCAGCCGTCGGGCTCCCTGGCTGGACTGTGAGCTCCAGTCGGGGAGTGGCTGCGGCTCGGGGTGCCAGCAGCCCCCGAGTGTCCAGGATGTGGGGGTGGGAGGTAGGAGTGAGCTCCAGCTGCCTCCCCACCCCCAATCCTGCGTGCTCTGCCTCTGGGGCTCCCACTGCGTGTGCAGCTCCGAACCTGCCAGGCTCTCTGTGCCTGCGCGCCCTCCATCCCCCTTAGCTCTGCACCCAGCCCTCCTCTCTGTGGCTGCCTGGGTGGCACACCATTTCCTTTCGTCCATCAGGTCCTGATTACCTTGGCCATACTTTGGCCAAGTGAAAGTGAAGTCGCTCAGTCGCATCTGACTCTTAGCGACCCCATGGACTACAGCCCACCAGGCCCTCCCTCCATGGGTTTTCCAGGCAAGAGTACTGGAGTGGGGTGCCATTGCCTTCTCCGTTAACAGTGGCTAGGCATATTATATTTACTTGGAGCTGGTATACTTTGTGACAGCCTTAGTGCCCTCGGACATGGCATGCTTGGC
>NW_011476068.1:47086-47560 GCF_000754665.1 Bison bison bison | reverse complement strand
TACCCCAACCCTCTCCAGGCCACACCAGGGGAGGCAGCCAGAACCACATCTGGCACTGCAGAGGCGAGGGACAGCCACAGCGCCACGCTTTCCCTTGATGGCTATCAAGGGATGTTCTTTTTTTAACTTTTCACATTTTAAATTGTATCAATTTATTTACTGAACCCTGAACGCATTACTTAAGACCAGATTCACCAGGCTGTATAGGGCGAGGGCAGCAGCAAGACGCCCCCTCCCTGCTTCAGCATCTGGGGAGCTCTGACCCCCCTGCTATTTCTTCCCGTCTGTGGGTCCCCACCACCCGTGCCCCCCTCCCCAGGCTGGCACCTGCAAGGCACAGCTCTGTTTGCTCATTTGCTCCTGGGCCTGGCATGAGGCGCTGGGTGATGGGCAGGTAGCTGGGTGTGGATTGGCTGGCATGTGGGTGGGGGGCCCAGAAAGACCCCGCCCCACTGCCCCTGGGTCCCCCTCCAC
>NW_011476068.1:43154-46986 GCF_000754665.1 Bison bison bison | reverse complement strand
AGAGACAGGTGTGTGTGTGTGTGTGTGTAAGCTTTCCCCAGAAGACGGACACAGGGCTCTGGGAATGGGCAGCCCCTGGCCAGGGTCCCTGCTTACCCCAGCTAACAGAGCCTGGGCCTTTCTGGTTCCCCCCACTCACCCCCCACCTCGTGTTGGCAGAGAAGTGGCCATGTCCTCCTGCAGCCGCTGACTCAGGCCCGCGTCATCTGGAAGAGCAGCTGAAGGGGAGGGGAGTGGCGGATGGGCAGGCTTGGTGTGGGCTGGGGGCCTGCAGGGCCTGCGGGCTGGGCCCTGTGCAGCCAGGGTGTGCTGCCCGTGGGCAGAATTCCAGAGCTCTGGGCCTGTGCCGGCATGCTGGAAGCCAGGCACACCGCTGCAGATGGTGGGTGGTGGTGTCCAGCAATCCAGTCCAGGAGCCGTGTAGCCGGACGGCCCAGGCCCAGATCTGGTTTCTGCTGCTGATAAGCTGCCTGGCCTTGGCTGCTCAGAGCTGGGCCCCCTGCCCCCGTTGAGGGGGAAAGCAGTGACATTCCCACTGTGGTGGGGGGGCGGTCCTCTGAGCAGTCCCCTTCCCATCTGTGCCTCTGTCAGTGTCATGAAATGTGAGGGGGCACCCTGGCTCAAGTCCAGGGGAGGCGGTGCCAGGCAGCTTCACTGGGGCAGGGACAGTTCCTCCAGACAGGCCAGGCGGGCAAGAGGGAGCCCTGAGGCACGGGTAGATGGGCTCCAGACTAGACGTTTACTGCTGGCTCCTGTTTGCATTTCATGGGCACAAAGAAGTGCGCTTCAGGCTGGATACTCACAGCTGCAAGCATTTCCTGAGACCAGAGACGGGTGGGCTCCAGCTGAGGAATTTACAATCAACCTCTGGATTGGCCTCCAAAACAGAAGTCACAATAGAAACTGGGTCAGCAGGCATTCTTTGTCTCTTGTAAACACCCTGAGGTAATAGTCACAGCAAGAGTCAAGGGAACAGTCAGGTCAGGGACAAAGAGGGGCAAGACCCTGTTGAGTAAAGAATCTCCGCTCCCCCCTTTTTGGGGCAAGGGAAACACCACACATGTGCAGAAAGTTTCCTTGTGGGTCAAAAGTCAAGGAATAACGCCAGGTCATAATGAGTTTTGCTCTTCCCAGAAACCTTCATTTCGAGACTTCGAGATCCATCTTGGTTGAGGTGAGGGTCTACCCAGGGAGGGTCCCAGGGTAGGTCAGGTATGGAAAAAGAAATCAGAGAGTTTGCTCAGGGTAAGCAAAGACCCAGAAGAACTGACCTAAATAAATGGCCTAACGGCCTCTGTGCGGCGCACCCCTCACGGCGGGGCGCCCACACCCTTCTGTCCGGGTGCGCGCCTCTGCCTTGCTGCCAGCTCATCTCCACAGTTTCCTCTGTGTGCTCTTCCACGTATTGTTGTGCTTTGTCTCTACTAATAAACTTTGTGCCTGCGTTTACAGTTTCTGCCTCTGTGATAAATGCATTGTTTTTTTTTTTTTAACTGGGAACAAAGATCCAGGGAAAAATAGCTTCTAGCCTCTAGCCTTTGCTGGTCTGATGGCTGCGATTCCTGGTGTTCACCCAGGATTCCCAGGTTCAATTCCTGGGCAGGTACTTAAGATCTCGTTTCACACCACCGCCCAGGCTGGCTGGTGGAGATCAGAGTCAGGGCGGAGATCGTGCAGGGTAAGAAGACGTGGGAGCAGGAAGGATTCGAAGGGGCTGTTGACTGGAAGATTATTCACAGCCTGAGAGTCGAGAGTTATGTCTTATTTGGTGGGAATCTTTAGGACTTCAAGCCTGAGAGGCAGCATCTCAAGTGACCCTGAGTGAACTGCTCTGAGGGGATGAGGGGAGGAGCCAGGTTACCTAAAAGTTTTGCAACAGAGGGTAGATAGTCTGAATGTCAAAAGATGATTGTTAATTAAAGAAACCCGTATAATCCAAGTTAAAGAATTTAGCGCTTTACTGTGTATGGGAACATGCAAGAGTCTAGGCTCACTGCAACCATTCCTTTGATCAGCACAGCAGCGGTCTGGGGCCAGGTTCCTGGGTTTTCTTTTTCGGAGTTTCCCCAGAGCGCGTGAGCTCACAGTGGGGGGCTGCAGACCCCAGGGACTGTGTCACCCTCTGTTTACAGATATGGCAGGAAATATTCCATTTCTCAAGGTTTGAGCAGGGACGGGGTCGGGGACCCTGACTTCTGGCATGAAAGATCCCAGTGGGGCAGGGCCAGGCGAGGCTGTAATGGGGGATCTGGTGGGGGTTAGACAGGCGTGCACATGTGGGAGAGTGTTGGGAGGTCAGCTTTTACTCTACAGGGGGAGAAGGCGCACCTCCTGGTGTTGGGAAGACTGGGATGAGGGTGAGGGGGGCAAACTGAAGTGTCCAGCAGCGAAGGCGGCCAGGCCCCCTGGCATTCGCTGGTGATGAAGTCAGCTTGGCCTGTGGGAACAGCTGGCAATTTACAAAGGCTGGGGACGCTCGAGAACCTGTTTCGATCATAGTGCTGCCTTCCTTTGGGGCCTCAGGCCCCGTTCAGCCCGACTGCCTAGAGAAAGGCCCCTTGGGGTGGCTAGTTCTTCCACGGGTCCTGGGCTTAAACCCATCAGAGTGACAGAGACCCACCAGGCCTGGGACCCCAAGAGCTCCGTGTCTCTCTGGCTGTCTCTGGATGACACACCAGGCCTGGGACCCCAAGAGCTCCGTGTCTCTCTGGCTGTCTCTGGATGACACACCAGGCCTGGGACCCCAAGAGCTCCGTGCCTCTCTGGCTGTTTCTGGATGGCTCAGTGTAGCCTGGCTTCGTGGTTCACCTCACTGAGGGATGTGGGCCAGCGCCCAGGGCCCTAGAAAGTGAAGCAGGCATCCAAGTAGGCAGAGAAGACCAGGAGGCCAGCCCTGGCTGGCAGGGCCCTGAGCGCTGGACATAGGCACCTGCGGAGGCTCACCTCCTTCACCTTCGTGTGGCTCCGCTGGCAGCTGTCACCTGTTGACTGATGGGGTCCTTGATGCTAAGGGTGCGCTCATGGCCATGGAGAGCAGGTGCCATGGCCGGGCTTGGAGCCCATAGCCAGGGTCCCCCTGCCAGCACCAGCTCCACCTTGGGTTGGGCATCCCCCACCCTGGGGAGGACCATGCCCCTCTGTGCACCCCTCTCCCCTTCCCTGCACCCCTTCACATTCTCACCCCACCCACTTCCTCCCAGAGGCTGGGTTGGGACCTAGGGGTGAGGTCTGGTTGTCC
The DNA here is from genome assembly GCF_000754665.1 of Bison bison bison. NCBI lineage: Eukaryota > Metazoa > Chordata > Mammalia > Artiodactyla > Bovidae > Bison > Bison bison. The sequence goes on along the minus strand of NW_011476068.1, from coordinate 43,748 downwards.
TCAACCTACAGATGTAGACGTAGAGGCTGGAGCCGGAAGCAGCCCAGTCAGGGAGGCCTGGGAGGGACTGCAGGACCGCAGTGGAGATACCCAGTGGGCAGAGGCAGGCCTCTGGCGCAGCTCTTGGGGGCCCTTGGGGTGCAGGAAGGCCCAGGGACCCAGGAGGACACGTGAGCGTTGGTGCTCCTGGTTGGGAGGTGACCCGAGGGTCAGGTGCCGAGCCCTCCCAGAGGAGGCCTTACCTGGCTGGACGGGCCTGGGTCCTGGGCACAAGCACAGATGGGGGACAAGCGGGGACATTCAGTGGAGGGAACCGCGTGGTCCCCTCTGGGGCCAGGTCTGCTGCTCTGGGCAGGGCGAGCTGCCCTCCTCATGGCCCACTGGCAGCTAGGACTGGAGGGGCGGGGTGAGGGTGGAGCTCCAGAAAGAGGCCTTCCAACTACAGAATTCTGTTTTCAGGGTGTGCGTGCGTGTGTGCGTGCGTGTGTACATGTGTGCGCCCGCGTCCAGGCCAGGCGGGGGAGGAGGGGTGGGCTGGCAGGGCTCCTAGCGGTGGTCCAGAGGTTCCAGGCTCCCCTCAGGAGTGCCCTTGGA
>NW_011476068.1:42939-43054 GCF_000754665.1 Bison bison bison | reverse complement strand
ATTCCTGGGGGACCTGAGCGCCTCTGGCCCACGTTCTCCTGGGAGGAGGCCGGCCTGTCCGCTTTCCACGGGGGCTACAGCGCGGTTCTTCATGGACCCCTGCCCATCACACCTG
>NW_011476068.1:35770-42394 GCF_000754665.1 Bison bison bison | reverse complement strand
AGTGCAGACTGGGGACAGGCAGCCTCCCTCTCCCTCTGCCCAGGCCTGGGGTGGGGGTCTTGGCGGGAGTTTCCCAGCTCCTCTGCCCTGCGTGCCCCAGGTGGAGCTGGGGGTCCCTGGTCCCCTGCTGGGGGAGGGGGAGGGAGGGCAGGCCGCTGTGTGGGGCTGAGGAGGCAGCTGCGTCTGAGTCATGCTCCGGAAAACGGGGGAGGCCACTCCCACCGCCATCTGTCTCCTCGGGAAGAGAAGGCGGAAGGGCTTCGGTCCCTTCTTCCCTGCCTGGCCCTGGGACGCTGCGGGTTCTTTCCAACGCCGCTCTTCCTTAGCTCCCCCGAGGGGCCCCACAAGCCAGCACGGAGGGGCATCTGATACTCAGCCAGCAAACCCAGGCCACACCAGGGGCTCCAGCCCAGGGACTTTTCAGGGACACCCTCAGCTGGTCCGGGGACCCCAGAGCCTTCAGTGCTCTCCTGAGTCCAGCCCAGCACAGGCATGCCCCGCCCCCAGCCGTGACCGATGGCTTCTGTCCCCAGGCTGGGAAACCTCCGCTCAGAGCCTTTGAGCAGCCCCCAACCTCCCATGCAGCTCATCCCTGAGACCATCAACCTAAGAGTGGGGAGACCCTGAAGCCCTCCTCTGGCTTCTGCATCAGCCCCTTCCCTGGGCCCGGGTCGGGGGTGGAGGGGACACCCTTTATGGCTTCCCACCGCCGCCCCCGTCCCCCTCCATTAGGCTGCACTGCTTTCCCACCCTTCTGGAATTATGGCAAATTTCCTTTGTCATGTTATGTGTGGGGCAGGGTGGGCAACTGAGGCATCGGAGGGGAAGGGGCTCCCAGATCCCCCGTCTCTCTGCAGGTCTCTCCCAGCTGCAAAAGTGGGAGCTGGGCTGGGCTAGTGGGTTCTAAGGCGTGGGAATGAGGCACAGGTGCAGCGGTGACCCCTCTGTCCGATGGTGCCGGCAACTAGGGGCTGAGCTTCACCCCACCCTGGGCCATGCACCTCCTTGAGCAAGCACAGGTAGGGCCCCTTCCTGAATACACTCACCTCTCTGGGCTTTGGGGGACTGGCCAGGCAGAGGACGGTCAGGGTGATCCTTGCTGCGCCTGACTTGGGAAAGCCGCTAGAAGGCAGAAATGGCGCTCTGGGCCCTTAAGGCAGCTGAGGGACCCAGGGACCCAAAGGCCCCAGGGATCATGTGTGGTTCTTGTCCAGGGATGCAGAAATAGTCAAGAGCCTTTTGGGTGCCTGGGTCAGAACCCCAACCTGGTGGAAGAGAGAAGGTGGAATTGATGGGAATTGATGGACGGGAGTCATGGTGGGGGGGAGCGGGGTCAGGAGGGCCTCTCCATCCCCAGGCTCAGCTCCACCCCAGCAGCTCCTTGCCTGGATTCCTCAGAGGAAGAATCCTGGGGTTGGACTCTCTGGACAGCCTGGGTCCCACACCCGCCCTTGGCAGTCTGTGTTGAGGCACCAAGAGGGTGGGAGATGGGGTGCTGCGAATGGGAGACCTTTTCTTCGAGGCCCGGGTTCAGCAGGGCCCACTCTGCGAAGGAGGGGAGGCAGAGCTAGCTGGCAAGGTGCGCCTGCCACGGGGCCCCTCCTGACAGGTGGAGGTGGGTCTCTCTGGGAAGGTGCCGTGTCCCTGGTTCCTGACCCCTGGGTGGGAGAGGTGTATCCCTCTGGACACCAGGACGGAGGAGGCCTCAGAAGGGCTGCTGGGTGACACTGGCGGGCTTGGGCTTGGCCATGAGGGTGGTCGGCAGTCTGGGAGCAGCTCAGTGGTCTTGGGAGTTGAGAGGTCACCTTGTGTGATGGTCGAGGCTGGGAAGTCAGGGACCCCAGCAGGGCTGTGAAGCCTGCTGGCAAGTCCTGTTGCCCCTCCCCTTGTCAGGAACATCCAGTCTGTGCCCTGGCACACCAGGGTTCTGGGGCATGACAGAGGCTTCCCATGTATACATACAGAATCTGACTAGGAGGTCTCAGAGACAGGGAGGTGCATTAGAGCTGTCCCATCAGCAGACACGTCCTTTGCTCTCTGGCTCTGTCATGAGGTGCTTAAGTCTGATTGGTGTTAAACCCTTTATAGAATCCAACACCCATCCATGTATCCATCCATGTATCCATCCATCCATCCATCCATCTATCCACGCGTATATCATCATCTATCCGTCCATTCATCACCCGTGCATGTATCTATCCATTCATCTTTCCTTCTGCCCACCCATCCCCCCACCTATTCATCCACCCATCCATCACCTGTCTGTCAATCCATCCATTCATCCACCTACCATTCATCATCTACTTGTGGATCTACCATCCATCCACCTGCTTGACATTTACTGAAAGCTCGCCATGTGCTGGGCATGAGGTTAATATTGGTTATACCAGGTGAACAGAGGCATAGCATCACTCTCGGGTAGGGTTGCCAGCTGAAGTAAAGGGAAACACAGGAGGCTCAGTTCAATTTGAATTTCAGATAAACAACGAATACTTTACTGTAAGTACATATGCAATGTCTATGCGCATACATGAACATTTGATGTAAACATGCAATGTCTGATATAAGTATGTCCCCAATACTGCGTGGGATATACTTATACTGATACTTATTTGTTGCCTATCTGAAATTCAGACTTAACCGGGTGGTCTGTGTGTGATCTAGCAGTTCCAGCCTGAGGAGCTCTTTGAGCTGGTGAGATGAGGCAGGATGACAGATGCATCAGCGTTCCTGGTGGGAGGGCGACACCTCCTGCCCCTGAGAGTTGGGGCAAAGCTCCTTGAGGGGACGAACGCTTCCCTCTGCACAGAAGCCGTCAGCCATCAGTCCCGCCGCCCCTTGGCTGCACCTCGGTGCCTCCTCCCAACAGCGTCTCTGTTGGCAGCTCTGAGGTAAGCTCGGGTCTCGCATTATGCCATCCATGCACCACAGCACGGGTCCAGGGCACCCATTTCCACACGGGAATCTCTGGGGGTGTCGGTGACTTCCTCGGATGGGCCCTCCAGTGGGCCTGATCCCCCTACCTCTCTCTCAGGCCGGGAGAATTTGGGTCCAGGAATTCCTGACTTCCTGCACTGAGTGCTCTGTGCTCCAGGAGGCCCGTGCTGCGCCCCCCCCCACCCCCCGACCCTGCCGCCCCATTCCTTCCTGGCGCTGCTTTCTCTGCCCTTCATACTGCTGGCCAGCCCAGGTAGCAGATGTTTATTGGGCTGGGCTTGGGTGTTTGCCCTCACCTCTTGCTACTGGATTATAATCTCCTTTTGGGAGGGGCTCAGTCTTTTTGTTACTTTATGACCTGTTCATGCCCGGCAGCCAAGAGCTACAGCTACTGTGCAGGACAGGCCTCTCCTCTCTGAAAATTGTTACACTCGGTCCAGTCTGACTCTTTGCGACCCGTGGACTGTAGCCTGCCAGGCTGCCCTGTCTGTGGGATTTCCCAGGCAAGAATACTGGAGTAGGTTGCCATTTCCTTCTCCGGGGAATCTTCTTGACCCAGGGGTGGAACTCAGGTCCTGCACTGGCATGTAGATTCTTTACCACTGAGTCACCGGAGAAGCCCTCCTCCTTTAGGGGAACTTTGAAAAATGATCTAATGAAATCCTTAAACAAATCTATGAATGTGGTAATATCATGATCTACATTTTCAAGTTGTAAATACCAAGGCTCAGGGAGAATAAGAAACTTCCTCAGGGTGACTCAGCTGGGGACTTCAGACCAGGAGCACAAAAGCACAAATCCATCATTTTGAAAAATGCTTGTTATTAAAATATAAACTAATGCAAAAACCACAGAAAAGAAAGTTTGTGAAAGTCACTTGAAACCATGTCAGTTAGAGGTAGCCATCATTCCATTGCTCAGTCCTATCCCAGACACCTTGCTTCACAAATCTGTCCAGCGGAAGGTTGGAGATAACTGAAAACCAGCTTGGGCTAAAGCTTTAGCGCTCTAAAATAGAATGCTGAACTTCATTTGGATTTAAGTGGAAGGACTTGCTGACTTTCAGATAAATATTTTAACAAAAGAGACTGGTTCCTAGAAGCGCTGCGTTTTCCATGTCATTTTTTAAATGGGGGGGGGGTCATTATTTAAAGAGATCACTTAAGCTCCATGGTAACAATAAAGGTAAGGGGTATTTGCAATGTGTGTGCAGCAAACCACAGAAGACTTACGTCCAGAATATATAAAGAAATCAAGAACGTGTGCACGTCAACAAGAGAAGGGTAGACGACTCCACAGGAAAACGGGCAAAAAGACCTGAAGGGGCCTCCCTGTGTTCATGTACCCGCGTGACTGACAGCGATTCAGGCGTATGGAGCCCCTGGGAACACAATGGGAGGCGCCCCCAGGCGCCCACCCCTTTCCCTGCGCTCTCGGTGATGCCTGATGCACGCACAGAAAAGTGCCCCGAGGTCAGCGGAGCTCCGCGACTTTCCATACACCCCGGACTCACCCCATAACCTCATGCACAGCAGGGGACCATCCCAGTCCCGCTCGCGGCGCCCGCGCACTCCTCCCGTCAGCGACCCGCTCGGAAAACAAGCGTTACTGGCTTGGGTTGTTTACGCTGCGCTGGACCCAGCACCAGGTGTGACAGTCATTCGCCCCGGCTTGACCACCCGCCCCCACCGTTTTCCTGCTGCTCGGCACTCCCGGGGCTCCAGCTTTTGCCTCAGATGCTGCCTGCTCTCCACAGTCCAGTGCGTGGTTTCTGGCCGCACCCTTCTGTCGGGTAAAGCTCAGCCGTGCTCTGTGCAGGTGCTCGTTCCCTAAGGGCACCCCCACCCCCACGCCCCGCCCCAGGTTTTACCCCGCTGGTGACGGAGCCGCTTACTGCACAGAGTCTGCACAGGTGCTCGGTCGTGTCTGACTCTTTCGAGACCCCGTGGACCGTAGCATGTTGGGCTCCTCTGTCCATGAAATTCCCCAGGCAAGAATACTGGCGTGGGCTGCCATTCCCTCCTGCAGGGGACCTCACCGATCCAGGGATCAAACCTGCACCTCTCGCATCTCTTCCTGCCTTGGCAGGCAGATTCTCTACCACTGAGCCGCATGGGAAGCCCCTTACTATACATCCTTGCTCGTAACTGGACGTTTTCATCTTTATCATGTTGACCGTTCCTTGGGATTGGGATGTTCCACTGTGATTTTAAATTGCATTTCCATGATGATTCATGCGATTGGGTCACTTCTGATGCGTTTACTGATCTCTTGCCTGTTCTCTTCTGTGAAGTGTCTCTTCTCGTCTTTTTGCTCATTTTTCTATGGAGTCGTCTATTCTGTGCTTGTTGATTTGTAGACGTTCTTTATATATTTATATATTCTGGACATAAGTCTTTGGCGATTTGCTGCAAATATCCCCCACCTTTATAGGTATGGGTCATTATGCATATAGCTTTATTTATATTTTTATCTTATTTTTCGGGCCATGCTGTGCAGCACATGTGATCTAGTTCCCTGACCAGGGATCAAACCCACACCCCCTGTAGTGGAAGCATGGAGTCTTAACCACTGGACCACCAGGGCAGTCCTTGACTTTATTTTTAAACTCTGTAAATGAGTGTTGTTTTGCAGTCCATATTCATTTCAATCTGCCTACACATGTCATCCTTTTTGGTATCATTCTTTCTGCATTTTTGTGTTGGCATCTGAGATCATTTTCCTTCTGCCTAAATAAATTTCCTTTAATATTCATTTCAGTGCAGATCTGACAAAGATGGATTGTTTTAGTCTGTGTTTCTCCGAAGTCCTGATTTCATCTTCATCTCGGAAGGATGTTTTTGAAGGATACATAATTTTATTTTATTTATTTTGTGGCTGGGAGGCATGTGGGATCTTAGTTCCCCGACCAGGGATCAATTGAACCCATGCCCCCTGCATTGGCAGCATGGAGGCTCAACCTGGTGACTGCCAGGGAAGTCCCAGGGTACGGGATTTTAGATTGGCTATTTTCTTGGTTTTCAGTACCTTAGTGATATATTCCTTTGTCATCCGGCTTCCATCAGTGTTTCTTCTGGAGTCTCAGAGGCACTTTGGTGCTTGTGTGCATGTATTGGTTTTATGTCCCCTCCCCACCGCGAAGGGTGTGAATGATGCATTGCAGGGACTCTGGATTCTGTTGTGTTCTCTTTAAGATTATTAACTTTTGGTTTGTTTTCTCCTGGGGTTGAGCACTCAGACGGCCCACTGCCTCCTCTGTGGGGGTTGGTGGAAAGCTCTGTCCTGTCGCTGAGCTCCTTGGAGCGGGTCAGCTCAGCTCACAGACCAGCCGGAGGCTTGAGACAAGTTTATTAGGGAGTGGCCCGGGCTCCCTGTCTGTGGCTCCGTCTCTTTTCTGGGACGTGTCCTCACTTTCTAGCTGCTGTGGGCACTCTGTCCTCTGGTTCTTCCCGGCAGTAAGCCCCCATGTGCAGCGTGGCTCCAGCCATGTTGCTGCGCCCGGATGGGGCTGCCCTCTGAACCCGGACCCCCAGCTGTCCCCTCTCCCCCGGGTCGATCCCCTACGGCGTCCGCCTGGTTCTGGCTGCTCTCTGGTGCTGCTGGACAGTTGTCTCTGTGTAGAAGTTGCAGCTGTTACCTGTGTGAGAGTTGGTCCGATCAGAGCCGCCTGGGAGCAAACCGTCCGGC
>NW_011476068.1:31616-35670 GCF_000754665.1 Bison bison bison | reverse complement strand
GATCCTGCGGCTGGAGTGGCCGTGACCTGGGGCAGAAGGGGCCTCCCTGGGTGGAGACTGGCCTCTTCAGAGATTCTTCTGAGAGCTTGCAGGTCAGCCTCCTCCCAAATACAGCGACTCGATTCTGCAAATGCTTTGGAGTGGGGCTGGTGGGAGGCCGGTGATGGGTTTGAGGCCCCTGAAGTCTCTCGTTTGGCCCTTATGCTCCCCGACTGTGCAGAGTGTGGCTGATTCCTCTTCTCCTCAGCTGCTGGGGCAAACCCAGGCCTTGGCTGGGCGCCCAGACTGACAGGTGTCCCCCGGGAACGAGATGGTTGTGAACTATCTGCCCATATGGACCATTCTCCTGTCTTCAGAATTGCAGCCCATTTAGTCCTAAGGGCGCCCACAGCTCCCTGGCTCTGCTGTAGGATTTCTGTAACGAGTGTGCCTCTCTCAGCGGCTGGCTTCAGGACTGATGGCCTTCTGCATGGGACCCACCCTTTCCCCCTCAGAAGCAGACATCCAGTAATTATCTTTACTTTTTGTTATTTGCTTTCTGGTCTGCAGCTGATCATTTAGCTTCAAATCCAAAGTGGGATGATGTTCCTGATGCTGCCTCTAGGCTCGGCCTCCTTTGGGTTGTAAAGATAAAATGAGAGATTAGACAAAAAAAAAACCAAAGCAAAACCTGTCAAAATCTCTGCTTTCCAGCTGGTCTTTGAACAAGCACAAGAAAGTTTTAAAATTCGAGTGACTTTGCCCTAGCAATCCCAATCCTGGGACTATATCTCAAGGCAGGAGTTTAGAATGTGCTCAGAGATCAAGCTGCCCTGGTGTTTATGGCAGTACTACTTAGAATGCTCCCTTTCACGGGTCACAGCCTTGTCCTGGCAAAGGGGCTTGCGTAACATGAGCCATGAACCATGTGGTCCATGCAGGGCCACCCGAGGCGGATGGGACCGAGTGAAGACTTCTGACAGAATGCGGTCTTCTGCAAGACTGATCGCAAACCCCTCCAGTACTTTTAGCTGAGGACCCCATGAATAGTACGAAAAGCAAGAAGATGACCCTGGAAGGTGAGCGCCGCCCAGGTCGAAAGAGGCCCAACATGCGAATGGGAAAGTGTGTGTGTGTTAGCTGCTCACTTGTGTCTGACTCGTCGTGACCCCATGGTCTGTAGCTCACCAGGCTCCTCTGTCCATGGAATTCTCCAGGCCAGAATACTGGAGTGGGTTGCCATTTCCTTCTCCAGGGGATCTTCCCAACCCAGGGATCAAACTCAGGTCTCCTGCATTGCAGGCAGATGCTTTACCATCTGAGCCACCAGGGAACAGTAGAAGTGACAAATAGATCCAAGGGATTAGATTTGGTAGTTGAAGTGCCTGAAGAACTATGGATGGAGGTTCATAACACTGAAGGTTGTGACCAAAACCACCCCAAAGAAAAAGAAATGCGAGAAGGCAAAGTGGTGTCTGAGGAGGCCTTACAAATAGCTGAGAAAAGAAGAAAAGGCGAGGGAAAAAGGGAAAGATAAAGCCAACTGAATGCAGAGTTCCAGAGAATAGCAAAGAGAGATAAGAAAGTCTTCTTAAATGAACACTGTAAAGAGGAAAACAACAGAATGGGAAAGACCAGAGATCTCTTCAAGAAAATTAGAGATACCAAGGGAATATTTCATGCAAAGATGGACACAATAAAGAACAGACTATGTAAGGACCTAATAGAGGCAGAAGAGAGTAAGGAGAGGTGGCAAAAATACACAGAAGGACTATACAAAAACGGTCTTAGTGACCCAGGTAATCACAATGGTGTGATCACTCACCCACAGCCAGACATTCTGGAGTGTGAAGTCAAGTGGGCCTTAGCAAGCATCACTACAAATAAAGCTGGTGCAGGTGATGGAATTGCAGCTGAGCTATTTCAAATCCTAAAAGATTTTAGGATTTAGGATTTTAGGATCCTAATAGGATTTGAAAATCCTAAAAGACTATTAAAGTGCTGCATTCAATATGCCAGCAAATTTGGAAAACTCAACAGTGGCCACAGGACTGCAAAAGGTCAGTTTTCATTCCAAATCCAAAGAATGGCAATGCCAGAAAATGCTCAAACTACCGCACATTTGCACCCATCTCACACGCTAGGAGGGTTATGCTCAAAATCCTTCAAGCCAGGCTTCAGCAGTATGTGAACTTAGAACTTCCAGGTGTATAAGCTGGATTTAGAAAATCAGGGGAACCAGGGATCAAGTTGCCAACATTCATTGGATCATGGAGAAAGCAATGGAGTTACTAGAAAAACATTTACTTCTGCTTCATTGACTACACTAAAGCCTTTGACTGTGTGGATCACAACAAGTTGTAGAAAATTCTTCAGGAGATAGGAATACCAGACCACCTCACCTATGTCCTGAGACACTTATATGGAGGTCAAGAAGCATCAGTTAAAAGTTTACATGGGACAACTGACTGGTTCAAAATTGGGAAAGGAGTACGTCAAGGCTGTATATTGTCACCCTGCTTATTTAACTTCTATGCAGAGTACATCATGAGAAATGCCAGGCTGGATGTAGCACAAGCTGGTATCAAGATTGCTGGGAGAAATATCAATAACCTCAGATATGCAGATGGCACCACCCTTATGGCAGAAATTGAAGAGGACCTAAAGAGCCTCTTGGTGAAGATGAAAGAGGAGAATGAAAAAGCTGACTTGAACCTCAACATTGAAAAAATTAAATGGCATCTGACCCCATCACTTCATGGCAAATAGAAGGGAAAGAGTGGAGCAGCGGCAGATTTTATTTTCTTGGGCTCCAGTATCACTGTGGACCATGACTACAGCCATGAAATTAAAAGACACTTGCTCCTTGAAAGAAATGTTATGACAAACCCAGACAGTGTATTGAAAAGCAGAGAGATCACTTTGCCGACAAAAGTCCGTCTAGTCAAAGCTGTGGTTTTCCCAGTGGTCATGTATGGATGTGAGAGTTGGGCCATAAAGAAGGCTGAACACCAAAGAATGGATGCTTTTGAACTGTGGTGCTTGAGAAGACGCTTTAGAGTCCCTTGGACTGCAAGGAGATCAAACCAGTCAATCCTAAAGGAAATCAGTCCTGAATATTCATTGGAAGGACTGATGCTAAAGCTGAAGCTCCAATTCTTTGGCAACCTGATGTGAAGAGCCAACTCATTGGAAAAGACCCTGATGCTGGGAAAGATTGAAGGCAGGAGGAAAAGAGGTAACAGAGGATGAGACGGTTGGATGGCATCGCTGACTCAATGGACATGAGTTTGAGCAAACTCTGGGAGATGGTGAAGGAAGGGAAGCCTGGTGTGCTGCAGTCCAGGGAATTGCAAAGAGTTGGACAGGACTGAGATACTGGACAGCAACAACTGAGAGTGTTGAAAGAAAAGCCCCAGAACGGTAAGTAACTTGTTGAAAAAGATTTTGGTTTATGCACAGTATGAAGTGTGTAGTTGTTAAAAAAAAATGGTGGCAGACATAGTAGAAACACACTCAGGCTTTACTCTTGATAGAAGTTTGCAGGCTTCAAGGCCCGTGTGTGGTCTGAGGTCGTCATGTACGCGTCCCCGCTGGAGAGAGGAGTCTGGCTAGGCCAGTGTGCCTGCTCTCCCAGCCATGGGCTCAGACATTCACTACCTCCACAAGGCACAGACATTCACTGTCTTCTGGTCGCCTGTATTTTCTGGTTTTTTAAACAACTCTTTTTTGATTCTGTGCTTCTGAAGTATGCTTTACATACAGTAAAATGTGTTGACCCAATTGTGCAGTTTGATGACTTTTGACAAATACATGGCCCTGTATAACCCTCACCCAGATCAAGGCGAGTTTCCACCCCCAGAGTCCCCTGTGCCTCCTTCCGGCGTCGCGTGACTGTGGGTGAACAGTGATTGGAGAAGCCGTGTTTGCAGCTCAGGGAGGCGTGTCCACGTTATCCTTGTCTCCTGGACCTTGCGGCCTGGGCCCTGCAGCAGGAGGGACCCGCCCTGCACCCCCTGCCCCGCCTGCCCGAGGCTGCCCTCCCTCCAGCTCCCATGTCAGCCTGGGGTCACCT
>NW_011476068.1:23853-31476 GCF_000754665.1 Bison bison bison | reverse complement strand
GGAGGGGGCGGGAGGCTGCGTTCCTGGGGTGGGGCGGCACGTCCTCTGAGTCAGCCAGAGTCAGCCCTGCCAGGACCCAGCTGGGGCTGCAGGGGCCTCAGGGCAGGCGAGGGCGGGCTGACTTAGGAGAGGAGTTCGGTCTGGGGGCAAAGTGTGGAGCCGCCCTGGGGGCTGCAGTGGCCTCAGGGATGTTGCGGCCAAGATCCCACAACTGCGTGGCTTAAATCCCAGCTGCTTTTCTCTAGGAAGACCTCTCCCCTCCGGGGACAGGCCCGCGTCTTCTCAGTGTGCACACAAGGGAGGGACCTTGAGCTTGGTGTCTGTTCCTCTTCTTGTAAGGACACCAGCCCTGCCGAGTCGGGGCTGCCCTCCTGACTTCACAGCTCCATCTCCAAATACAGTCTCATGGGGGCTGGAACTCCACTGATGAAGCTGGGGGACATGGTTCAGCCCACGACACTCGGGCACTGGGCCGGGGCCTACGGGGTGTGCAGCCATGCTCTTCTGTCCTGGAGGGGAGTCCTGGTGGGGGGGTCCTGGGCTCCTTCTCCCCTCCCTTGCCAGGTGCCATCCCTGGTTCTGCCAGCCCAGTCCTCCCACACCCGGGGCTGCTCTCTGCCCAGCCCAGCCCCGCAGTTGCAGCGGCACTGGCCTTGGAGGTGCCTGGTCCTCGGGGAGGAAGGGGGGACAGGAGGGGGGTTTCCACCTGCCGCTGGAGACCCTGATTGCGTACACCCACAGCAGGATTGCAGCTCAGGACTCCAGTCACAGTGAGAAGGAGAATGGCACCTGCTAAGCTCTGGGCTCTGATTTGTTTATTGAGGGCCCTGCCCTGGATTCCCTTCCCGATCTCCCAGTTAATCCGGTTGTGGAAAATGCCCCACAGCAGGCGTGGGAGGAGAGCGTGAAGTTAACGTGTGTGTGCATGTGTGTGTGTTGGGAGGGGGTGATCTCAGCCACGCTCCCGGTGCATCAGGCCCCCTCAGCAGGCCCCCTTATCTATGCCCAGGCCCTGCTGCAGGATGGGGGCACTTCACCCTTGCGGTCCTGTCTGGGCAAGTGCCTGGAACTAGCTGCAGGGGCCTGCTGTGCGGAGGCACAGACATCGTTAGCTGGCGAAGCTTCAGACGGCACAAGAGGGGCCACAGCCTTGACCATGCAGGTACCCCCAGAGCCTGTCTTCCCCATCCTGTCTGGATTCATGGTTTAGGCGGGCTCCTCCTCCGTCAACTCCAGGAAACCACAGAAAGCAGGAAGGATGGACGTAGGGGAAAGTAAACACCAAGCAAGACCCCAGGGAAGCCCCTGAGAAAGAGGTCAGCTCCATGGGGGTGGGGGCAGCGGGCAGTGGGAGCAAGGCCTTTGCGGGCATGCCCTTCAAGGGCACGCGTGGCCAGGCTGCGGGGGCGGGGAGCTGTTATCACATGGTTGGTTCTCCTGACACCACGCTTCCGAAGTCAACTCATTCAGACGACAGACTTGATCAGTCTCTTAGGAAACGTGGAGGGTTTTGGAAGCTCTGCGCCAGAAATGGGACAAAGCCTGAACGTGTATGTGTTTCTCTGATTATCAGAAGTCACAACATCGCAGGTGGGCGCGTCACTGCCCTCCCTGGGCTCTGGGGCCGGCAAGCAGCGGGGGCAGCCCTACGGAGCCAGGACACGACTTCAGGAAGCGGTGCCAGCTTCCCACAATGCCCCCGGAGTCAGGCACTACGGTTGGAACAGGTGGGCCAAGAGTGTGAAATGCACCTAAGATTAAACTGGATCTAGTGGGGTTAGGCGGAGAAGGCAATGGCACCCCACTCCAGTACTCTTGCCTGGAAAATCCCATGGACGGAGGAGCCTGGTAGGCTGCAGTCCACGGGGTCACTAAAAGTCGGACACGACTGAGCAACTTCACTTTCACTTTTCACTTTCATGCATTGGAGAAGGAAATGGCAACCCACTCCAGTGTTCTTGCCTGGAGAATCCCAGGGACAGGGGGAGCCTGGTGGGCTGCAGTCTATGGGGTTGCACAGAGTCGGACACAACTGAAGCGACTTAGCAGCAGCAGCAGCAGTAGTGGGGTTAGGAGGAGAGTGTCAATAAGAAGCGAGCACAAAATCATGAGAGAAAGACCGGAGTGGAGATGTTAGGTGTGACCGCTATGACTGTCAACATGAATCAGACCACAGAGAGGACAGAGAGCAGGATGGATGCGGCCGAGCCCACGGGCAGGTTGCAGGGCTGGGAAAGCATCAGAGAGGCAGAAACTGTGGGGAGCCAAGATCGGGAAATACACACGGAGGGCAGAGGGGAGATGCCGGCCCCGGGACCCAGGAGTCCAGGTGGGGTGGGGAGCATCTGAAAACACAGGAGACGTTTTCGGGATCCGAGCTGGAAGGATTCAAGGGCTTGGATGCTGATGGGGGAGGTAAGGGAGTCCAGGCATGTTTCTGTTTCCAAATATTGGAGACAAAAAGAAAATTCTAGCAGTTTCCCCCAAAGAGAAGAAGGCTTCTAACCAAAGAGCACAAGTCAGGTTGATATCCGGCGTCCTGACAGCAACTATGATGCGCGGAGTGGAGCCGAGTCTGCAGAAGGAAAGCGCTGTGGACCCAGGAGCGCGCGTGAGGGGAGGACAGCGAACTCAGCCACAAAACGGAAGGAAGCTTGCTCCATGACTCGCCCCCCACCCCCCGCCCCTGCCCCGGGAAACCTGCTTGCAGGGAGCGGTCAGTGGGGACGGAAAGGAATCAGGGACGGTGTCCCCCCCCACCCCTCAAGGCGCCGGGAAGGAGGGACCCCGCCCCGGGCTCAGATGACCATCATCTGAGAACACTTCGGGCTGGAGGAAGAGGAGCCTCAGGTGCAAACTGTTACCGACTCGCTGAGCTGGACCGCGTTGAGGATGGAATTCAGGGCGTCCGTGAACTTGGATGGGAAATGTGCCACCTTTTATTTTCGCAGTGTGTGCTCAGTCGCTCAGCCATGTCTGACTCTTTGCGGCCCCATGGGCTTTAGCCCTCCAGGCTCCTCTGTCCGCGGGATTCTCCAGGCAAGAACACTGGAGTGGGTTGCCATTTTCTTCTCCGGGGATCTTCCCGACCCAGGGATCACATCTGGGTCTCTCACGTCTCCCACGCAGGCAGGCGGGTTCTTCCCCAGCAGCACCACCTGGGAAGCCCCTCCCTTGCCGAAGCTGAGTGCTCACCTGTGCCGGCAGGAAGAGCCCCCTCCCCACCTGGGGTCCAGGGTCTCAGAAGCACTGGTTGGGGTTTCAATACTGGTGGTCATGAGACCCGTCTTTGGGTCTCCATTAATACACCAGCGAGAAGCCTCATCCGTCACTGCATAAGCAGCTACACCTGCTGCTGTTTCGGCAGCTGCATTTCAGTGTAAGTGGTTTGCTCTGCGGCACGAAGCCTTTTATTTTACACATTTACAAATCGTGTGCTGGGAAGGGACCCCGCAGGCTTCCCCAAAGGGGCGGAGGAGAAGGCTCACCCCGCCCCCCACACCCCAGGGGTTGGTCAACTGCCCTGCAGGGCCTCTGCAAGTCGTGGGGAGGCTCCGTGCCTCAGTTTCCCCATCTGTAAAAAGGGGGGAACGGAGGGCAGGTGAGTCGGCACTTCTCAAGTTCCCCACGCGACAGACAGCACTCCTGGCCGCTTCGGGACTGCCGGGTGGAGAGGAAATCAGACGCTCTTAGGAGTAAATGGTGTTCACAGCACGTGCCAAGATCCGCAGGATCCAGCTGCGCGGTCCTTAGAGAGAAGCTGATGAAACACAATAGGCTCCAGATTAGAGGAGGCCTGTGCGCAGCGCCGCCATTGCAGACGATGAATCTGAAGACCTGGGGGGGGAGCGGGCGTACGTGAGACACGTGAAGGACTAAGACCGGCCCGAGAGGAAAGAGGGAGCTCGAGCACAAATCAGCGCTAAGGAAGTGGAAATGGCGGTCAGACTGCCAGCCCGCCCAAGACCTACCCAGGCCCAGCCGGCTCTACAGGGGACTCAACCAAACTTTACAGGATCAGTTGATTCCTTTTCTGGATAAATTGTCTCAGAAAAGAGAAAGATGAAAGAAGCACAAGCAAGGTTGCCCAGCTCCCGTCACGAGGCCAGGATGAACCCTGACTCTAAAACCAGGTATACACATGAAGCGATGCCCCGCGCAGCTCCCTGTGAGCGTAGGCTGAAAGCCCCGGTACTGCTGCTGCTGCTAAGTCACTTCAGTCGTGTCCGACTCTTGCTAGTGGCTCACTAGTAGGGCTGGGCTCCTGGCTGCCTCGTCCTGCCCGCTGCAGCCTCTGGCCTTGGTCTTGGCCTGGGAGCCTGGCCGGAAAGCCCCTCGGTGGACTTCAAGCTCTGCAACTTCTCATGAGCTGAGCTGGGGTGGGTGGGCCCTGGTTGGAGCTGGGGGTGGGGAACAGGAGGGAGGGGGCTGGCTCCCCACTCCTTTCTTGTTCCGGATCTTGTAGGGGATGGGTCTCAATGATGCCGTAGTAAATGCGATTAAAAAAAAAATGGCCTGTTTATTTTAGAATAGTTTTAAGAGTTACAGAAAAGGTGCAAAAATAGCACAGAATTCCTGTCTACCCTGTGCCGAATGTTCCCCTAACGTTAACATCTCACCTTAAAGAGACGTTTGTCATGACCAGGGAACCGGTATCGATACCTCACTGTTAACTGAAGTCTCTGCTTTGTTCAGGCTTCCGAGGTTTATATGGCAGAGCACTCTGCCGTCCATGCGGACCCCACACTGCCCTGGCCACTCTGTGGGGAGACCGTTCTCACACTTGCCCTGACCCGGACGCCCTTGAGGAAGACTTGGCAGGTATTTTGTAGAATGGCCCTCAAGTGGGGTTAGTCTGATGTCTTCCTCATGGTTACCCTGTGGTCACCGGCTTGGGGAGGAAGCGTACAGAGGGAATGAGCCATTTCCACCACTTCTCTTCATGGGGACTCAGTGTCACTGTGACGTGTGACCTGGGACATTGGTCCCGATTATCAGGCTGAGGTGTGCTTCTCAGAGGTCTCCTTGGTTGAGTGCCTCTCTCCCCACTTTGCACGCTGTCCTCTGGAAGGAGGCCACGCTGCAGCCACCCGAGGGCTGGGGGGTCGCCTTCTGGCTCCTTGAACTTCTACATAAACCATGTGGAATTCTTCTGCAGGTGTGACCCAGCTCAGGTTCAGCTGCTTGTCACTCAAGAATTCCAAACTGAGAGACAAGGGATTCTTGTCTCTCAAATTCCAAACTGGGGAAGAGGAAAGACAGCCGTGCTGGGGAAGCCGGCTGACCCGGTGAGAAGGTGGACTCACGGCCCAGTGAACCAGCGACCCCTTTCCCAGCTTTGCTCGGAGATCACCTGGGGAAAAGAGGGAGGAGATACTCGTCTCTCTCACCCAGCTGTACACAGCTGGCACTTGGCCTTGTGACTGGGATGTTGGCTGAGCCTTACATCTCCGGTCAGCTGGTCCTTCTGGTTCCCACCGGCCTGAGGTCCACGTGCTTGTGGGCGGCATGCAGTTAACTGCTCCCACCTGGTGGGGGTTTCAGTGTCTGCCAAACAGCTCAAAAGACACGGCTAAGGCAGTCATGCATCGTCCTTGAAGAACCAAAGGCCCTAGACTTTCTTTAGCGACTAAACTATTACTATTATTTTGTCTTGTTTGTTTTCCTTTCTTTTTGTATTTTCTCACGTCTCTGATTAAATTTAGCCTTTGGAACTCGGGGAAGGCCTAGGAGGCAACAGGAAGCACGCAGAGGGTGTGGGGGAGACGCAATTTCTGTCCCGGGAAGGCCGCTTGCTTGCACAGGGCGATCTGTATCTTGTCTTCTATTGTTTATTTGATCATGGGTTCATATGGCCGTGTACTTTGGGTGTTTATTTAATGCTTCGGATCCGAACCCTGCACTATTTATTCTATTGCTCAAATTGTTCCAGTCTTGGTCGCTGGGAGCCATTTGGCTGTCTCTTGTGTCTGGGACATGCTTGGAGCTTGCTGACACTTTCCTGGCATGACAGGGAGCTGCAGGTTCTCTGGGATGTTCTTTGCCCCAGCCCTAGAATCAGCCATTTCTCTAGGGAGCCCTGGTTCCTCCTGCTGGAGAATCCTGTTAGAAACTGAGATCTGGGCCCTGGTGAGGGGCTGCTTGCTGCTGGGATGTTGCTGCTTCTCAGCCCTCTCGGCTGACACAGCAGGGAAAACACGTGTGTGCTAACCGGTGTACACGCACACATATGTGCGTGTGTCCACACGTGCCCACCTGCATCTCTGATGACCACACTCAAGTTCCTGCTCCTGCTGGCGTCTCCACCTCAGATCCATCAACACATGGTTGTTCTGAACCCCTCTTCCTGCTCATCTGAAAATCCCCACCCAGCAGTGGACGCTGGCCCCCACCCACCTCCCACTCACGTCCTCATCAGACTCCAGCACACGGAGACTCACCTCCTCATCAGAC
Source organism: Bison bison bison (assembly GCF_000754665.1). Taxonomy (NCBI): domain Eukaryota; kingdom Metazoa; phylum Chordata; class Mammalia; order Artiodactyla; family Bovidae; genus Bison; species Bison bison. The sequence goes on along the minus strand of NW_011476068.1, from coordinate 25,023 downwards.
TCCAGCACACGGAGACTCACCGTCTCATCACACTCCAGCACACGGAGACTCACCTCCTCATCAGACTCCAGCACACGGAGACTCACCTCCTCATCAGACTCCAGCACACGGAGACTCACCTCCTCATCAGACTCCAGCACACGGAGACTCACTTCCACCTCACACGCCAGCACACGGAGACTCACCTCCTCATCACACTCCAGCACACGGAGACTCACTTCCACCTCACACGCCAGCACACGGAGACTCACCTCCTCATCACACTCCAGCACACGGAGACTCACTTCCACCTCACACGCCAGCACACGGAGACTCACCTCCTCATCACACTCCAGCACACGGAGACTCACTTCCACCTCACACGCCAGCACACGGAGACTCACCTCCTCATCACACTCCAGCACACGGAGACTCACTTCCACCTCACACGCCAGCACACGGAGACTCACCTCCTCATCACACTCCAGCACACGGAGACTCACCTCCTCATCACACTCCAGCACACGAAGACTCACTCCAGCACACACGGAGACTCACCGTCTCATCACACTCCAGCACACGGAGACTCACCTGCTCATCAGACTCCAGCACACGGAGACTCACCTCCTCATCACACTCCAGCACACGGAGACTCACTTCCATCTCACACGCCAGCACACGGGGACTCACATCCTCATCACACTCCAGCACACGGAGACTCACCGCCTCATCACACTCCAGCACACGGAGAGTCACTGCCTCATCACACGCCAGCACACGGAGACTCACTTCCACCTCACATGCCAGCACACAGGGACTCACCGTCTCATCACACTCCAGCACACGGAGACTCACCTCCTCATCAGACTCCAGCACACGGAGACTCACCTCCTCATCAGACTCCAGCACACGGAGACTCACCTCCTCATCACACTCCAGCACACGAAGACTCACTCCAGCACACACGGAGACTCACCGCCTCATCACACTCCAGCACACGGAGAGTCACTGCCTCATCACACGCCAGCACACGGAGACTCACTTCCACCTCACATGCCAGCACACAGGGACTCACCGCCTCATCACACTCCAGCACGCGGAGACTCACCGCCTCATCACACGCCGGCACGCGGACACTCACCGCCTCATCACACGCCAGCACGCGGAGAGTGGCTTCAGGACTGAACCCTG